>NW_006291210.1:111502-116348 GCF_000327345.1 Myotis davidii
GCTGGGAGGCATATTACCCTTTTACTATATAGGATAGAGACCTGGTGCATGGGTAGGGGCCTGCTGGTTTGCCCTGAAGGGTATCCTGGATCAGGGTGGGGGTCCTGCTGGGGGGCATGGCCAGCCTGGGTGAGGGGCTGATGGCTGTTTTCAGGCTGGTCAAGCCTCCCATTGGGGACCCTCATCCCATGGGAGTGTGTCCAGCCTGGGTGAGGGGCTTAGGGCCATTTTCAGGCTGGCCAAGCCTTCTGGCAACCCAAGCTCCCAACCACTCCTTTTTTTTCTTTTTCAGCAGGTATCTGAGGTTTATTTATCTTCTATAATTGAAACTTTCTAGTCCTGAGTGGAGCTCAGGGTCACCAAGGGCAGGTGGGAAACTTGGCTTCCTCCATCGCCGGGGGCAACACAAGCCTACTACTTGCTACAACTCCATGGCTGCCGCCATCTTTCTGATGGAATGAGGGAGTAATGGTTAATTTGCATATTACTCTTTTATCAGACAAGAGATTGATTGATTTATTGATTTATTTATTGATTTATTTATTGATCTATTTATTGATTTATTTATTGATTTATTTCTACATTGCCTGCATATATGCTTACCAGGGTTATATCCTCTTCCTGGATCAACCCCTTTAGTATTATGTAGTGACCTTTTTTTTTTATCTCTTCTGATGGCCTTCATTTTGAAGTTTATTTTGTCAGATAAGAGTATTGCTACCCCAGCTTCTTTTTTTCTTTTCCATTTGCATGGAAAATTTTCTCCATTCTTTCACTCTCATCCTGTGTGAGTTTTTTGTTCTGAGGTGGATCTCTTGTAAACAACATATATTTAGGTTAAGTTTTTGTATCCATTCAACTACCTTATGTCTTTTGATTGGAACATTTAATCCAGTTACATTTAAAGTTATTATTGATAGGTACTTATTTATTTCCATTTTATTTCTGTATACCTAGGTTTATCTCTCAATTTCTTCTTCTCATTAAAGCAGTCCCTTTAGGATTTCTTGTAATGCTGGATTGGTGGTGATGAACTCCTTTAGCCTTTTATTGTCTGGGAAGCTCTTTATCTTACCGTCTATTTTGAATGATAACCTTGCTGGATATAGTAAACTTGGTCCCAGGTCCTTGCTTTCCATTACCTTGAGTATTTCATGACATTCCCATCTGGCCTGCAGAGTTTCTGATGAGAAATCAGGTGTCAGCCTAATGAGAGTTCCTTTGTAGGTAACAGTTTGCCTTTCTCTTGCTACCTTTAAGATTCTCTCTTTGTCTTTAATTTTTGGCATTTTAATTATGATGGGTCTGGGCATGGGACTATTGGGTTCTTCCTGTTTGGGACTCTCTGTGCTTCCTAAACTTGTGTGACATTTTCCCTTACCAGGTTAGGAAAGTTTTCTCCCATTATTTCTTCAAACATGTTATCTATCCTTTTCTCTCTTTCTGCCTCTTCTGGCCACACCTATTAGAATATTGTTACCTTTCCCACAGCTTCCTTAAATTGTCCTCCTGTTTTGTAATTGTTTTGTTTTTTTTCTTTTTCTTTTTGGTTCTCTGATTGAGGGATTTTTTTTTTCAATCCTGTCTTCTAATTCACTGATTCGATCCTCAGCTTCCTCTTATTGCTGTGTATTTCTTCCAAAGTGTTTTTTATTTGTCTGTGTCATTCTTTATTTTTGTTTTCATAGTTACCATATTTTTTCTCATGCCGTTGAGTATCTTTACCATAATTATTCTGAACTCTGCATCAGATAAATTTCTTATCTCTATTTCATTTATGTCTTCTTCTGGAGAATTCTCTTGTTCTTTTCCTTGGGGGTTGCTTCTTTGTCTCCTCATTTTGGCTTGCTGCTTGGGTTTATGCCTACCTATGTATTAGGTAGATCTGCTACACCAGGGGTCCTCAACCTACAGCCAGCGGGCTACATGCAAATACAAATATTGTATTTGTTCCCATTTTGGTTTTTTACTTCAAAATAAGATATGTGCAGTGTGCATAGGAATTTGTTTATAGTTTTTTTTTTTTTTTAAAAAACTAGTCTGGCCCTCCAACAGTCTGAGGGACAGTGAACTGCCCCCCTGTTTAAAAAGTTTGAGGACCCCTGTGCTACACCTCTCAATCTCTAGTGTGGGAGAGTGTCAATGCTGTTTCTGACTAATTAAATCAGGCAAAGACTCAAAGCCTCCAGATACCGTCATTGCCTACACACTGATAGGATTCTGTCTTAATAGCCCTCAGACAATCATCCACTGGTGTAGCAAGAGTTTTTTCAACATGGTGGGGCAATTGCTTCTGCCTGGAGGCTAATTGTTATTCTCAGTCTCTTAATGGGCCTCAAAACACTGTGGGGCAAGGTGTTTTCCAATAGGGTGAGTCAACTGTCTTCATTCCAGGCAAAGCTGCCTGTATAGCAAGTGTCTGTGAGAAAGATGACCTCCGCAACATGAGGGAATGACTCAGTACAGGTAACTGGGGTTTCTTCTTTTGGAGCTCTAATCCCAGAGTACCTGATCCTGGCTTCTGTTTACACAGCTCCTGTCTACTCTGCCCTCCCTCTGCCAGAGCACAAAGTGAGTGGCTCCACAGGGGATTTTGTGTTGGCTCTTTAAGAGGGTGCCTTCATTTCCAGCCATCTCTCCCTGGCAGGCAGCTACCCTGTTGCTTTTCACAGCCAGATGTTATGTGGGTACCCTTCTCAGTTCTGGTGCTCTCTGCTGGGGGGCCCAGCTTGGGAGTTAAACCCCAGAGTCCTCAGTGGCAATCTCCCACAACTGAGATATCTGTCTGGTACTTCAGTTGCTTCCTGTGGGAGCCCAGCCAACGCTTTCATGCCTCCGCCCCTCTTACCAGTCTCTATGGGGTCTTCACTTTCTATCCTTGGTTATCAGGGTTTTCTCCAGTGAGTCTTCTGTTGATTATTCAGGAAGTTTTTCTGTATTTAATTGTAATTCCAGTTTTATCCTGGGAGTGTATTTGTGTAACATTCACTTACTCTGTTGCCATTTTTAATTTCCTTCATTTATTTTTTTCCAAAAAAATCTTTCTTAACACCCCCTTCCCCAACATTTATCCTTATATCCACAGCTGCATACACATGCACACACACAGAAACATACACACACACTCCACACACATGTGCCTTCCTATTCCCCATTCTCATAGCCCCTTCTGCATTCCCTCCATAGCACCTTAACATGTATGTGACCATCAGCTCCTTAAGGGCAGGCATGTCTTCATTTTTTTTGCAGCACCCCCAGAATCTAGCAGAGTACCTGACACATGATTGATGCTTCATCAATATTTCTTAAAGCCTGACTCTTTGAAGTAGTCTTTATTCTGTTCCTCTGTGTTTTCCTTTGAATCAGAGTTTACAATAGATATAGATATGCCTTGTGTTGTTTTTGCTCTTACCCCTACACTCTGGCCAAATGAACCATTTGTCATCTCCAATGATTGCTCAATGGCTACCGACTATCCTGCTGCTATGGGAATGGCTCTCCTAGAAGATTCAGGGCTGAGGCACATTTCTTGGCATCCAAATTTCAGTTCTATTCAATGAGCACTTTTTGAGCATCTGCAAGTTGCCAGACATTAGATATAAAAATGAAGAAGTTCATTTTATCTTTAAAGATCTTTGAATTAAGGTAAGGGGAGAGAAACACGTGGGTAGATCAGTGCAGTGAAATATGCTCAATGTGGCAGTCAGGATGCTATAGGTCTTAGCATACACTGAGAGAAAGGGGTTTTCTCCTGCTTGTGACTTGCCTATCTCCAAGGGTCACTGGCTCTTGTATATTCAGTGATTCTCCCATGGAAAGCAAGTGCTCTACAGGTTTAATCATGGGAAAATCAGAAGGAGATACAAGTTCTTAAATACATTCTAAGTTATGTTTGAAAAAGGAAATTTATAGACCTAATTTAGTCTGAGTTTCTTTTCAAATGCAGTGTCCAGGCTCTAATCTCTCACTAAAGCTATTGCTTCAGTAGCTTTCTTTTTAACAAGCGTTCAGGTATTTCTAACACTGCAGGACCACGGACCTAGCTTTTGTCACAAATATCAGCATTAACCTGTTTGTTTTATAGACATTGTTTTATAGATACCTAGCCACAAACTTATGTCATCCTTTCCTCACTATTTTACAGAAACTTTATTTTCATAAAAGTTATTCTTATTTTGAAGATATTCTCACTTTAGAAAAAAGGAAGAATTAATTACATTTGGTGGAATGTACAACTTCTAAGCAAAGATCTCATTCTCTCAATTGTTTTAGGAAAAGAAAAAAGAAAGGAAATGCAAAGCCGAGCCTAGGGGCCAGTGCACTGCATACTACCACCTCACTGCTAATGACCAATCTCTTATATGCTCACGAACTGGATTGGAGTTGTTAATGGAAGTCCTAGAACACTGTGAACATTTGTTTCTAGGCAGTTATAGCAGAATAAAGTGTCCCTCTCTGTAAATCTGTGTCATTTCCATTAGGTGCATTTTAGCTCTAATTGAGAAGACTTCTGCTATTACCTCAGCAGGATTTGATGATTTATTCCTCAGGCTTTGCTTATTTATTTATTTATTTATTTATTTATTTATTTATTTATTTATTTTTGCGCTTCCTCATATCTATCATACTTAATGCTTTCTTGAGATATATTCTGTTGGAAGGTAGACTTTAATCACTGAGGGGACCTCATTTCTGAGGGGACCTCATTTCTGAAAATATGGAGTGAGGTAACTTAGCAGCATAAGCTAGAAACCCTGAGGGCAGCATGCCTGCCTTCAACAAAAATTTTTTTTTTCTTACTACATGACAGGCACTCTTTTTTTTTAATTTTATTTTTTATTACAAA
>NW_006291211.1:0-1172 GCF_000327345.1 Myotis davidii
TTCAGGTCAAAGAGAGAATCTTAAAGGCTGCAATGGAGAGATGGAAAGTCAAATACAAGGGATCTCCCATTGGATTATCAAATGATTTCTCAACAGAAACACATCAGACCAGAAAAGAATGGACAGAAGTTTACAAAGTGATGCAAAGTAAAGGAATGAATCCAAGAATACTCTATTGAAGCCAGCAATGCATGAAATGCTAAAGGGACTGGTATAGAAAGAAAAAAAGAAAAACCTTAAAAAAAAGGCGCAAAAAATTGAAATGGCTACAAACAAGTACCTTTCAATAATAACTTAAACGGACTAAATGCTCCAACCAAACAACTTCAAGTGGCTGAAAGGATAAAAAACCATGACACATATATTTGCTGTGTACAAGAGACCCACCTCAGAATAAGGGACTCACAGAGATTGAAAATGAAGGGATGGAAAAATATCTTTCTGGAAAATATAAATGAAAAAATAGCTGGGATAGTAATATTTATATCGGACAAAATAGACCTCAAAGTAAAGGCCATAACAAAAGATAAGAAAGGCCACTTCATAATACTAAAGGCATCAATACAACAAGAGAATATAACCATGATAAACACATATGCACACAATGCAGGAGCACCCAAATACATAAAAAAAAAAATTCTGGAGGATATCAAGGGAGAGATCATCAACAATACAATCGTAAGAGGGGACTTTAATACACCACTGACATCACCTGGATAAATCGTCTAGACAAAATATCGGCAAAGAAACAGCAATCCTAAATGACTCATTTGATCAGATGGACTTATTTGACATCTTCAGAACATTTCACCCCAAAGCCATGGGATGTACGTTCTTCTCAGGCGCTCATGGGACATTTTCAAAATTAGACCACATATTGAGTCACAAACAAAGTCTCCTCAAACTTAAGAAGATTGAAATGATACCAAGCATCTTCTCAGACCAAAATGGCATAATATTAGAAATAAACTACATAAAAAACAACCCAAAATACTCAAACACTTAGAGGCCGAATAGCATGTTATTAAATATTGATTGGGTTACCAATGATATCAAAGAAGAAATTAAAAACATCCTGGAAACTAATGACAATGAAAACACGACAATCCAAAACATTTGGTACACAACGAAAGCGGTCTTGATAGGGAAGTTTATAGCTCTACAGGCCTATC
>NW_006291212.1:0-321 GCF_000327345.1 Myotis davidii
TATAAAGAGACACTAGAGGTCCGGTGCATGAAATTCATGCCCTGGGGCATCGGTGTCCCTTAGCCCAGCCTGTACCCTCTCTTATATGGGCCCCTCGGGGGATGTCCGACTGCTGGTTAGGCCCACAGGGATTGGGCCTAAACCTACAATCAGACATCCCGCTCACAATCCGGGATCACTGGCTCCCAACCGCTTGCCTGCCTCCCTGCCTGATTGCCCCTTAACCGCTTCTGCCTGCCAGACTGATCACCCCCTAACCACTGCCTGCCAGCCCAATGGACACCTAATTGCTCCCCTGCAGGCCCAGTCGCCCCCAACTGC
>NW_006291213.1:0-279 GCF_000327345.1 Myotis davidii
TGCAGAGAGTGAGCTGCAAGGAAGGGAGGGTGGACAGATGCTGCAAACCGTGCTTCTGGAGGCGAGCGGTGGGTGCCGAGGGGCCCAGATGTTGACCTGGTAGAAGGGGTTGGAGGGGGAAGAGGACGGGCCTTTTGGAAGAGGCCCAAGGACCTGAGGGTGCCCATCAGGTGACAGGGATCGGGGAGAGGGTGCACCTTCCACAGATGAGGGGCAGGACTTGGAGGAATGCGGTGCCCACTGCATGAGTGTGAGTGTGAGGAGTGTGACTATGAGGAG
>NW_006291214.1:0-323 GCF_000327345.1 Myotis davidii
CATTCTTGTTGTGTTTATGCAAACATCAGGCCATATTGAATGCAGTAGATAAATTAATCTTCATTTGCCTTTTGATAGCCATAGAGGAATTTTTAGGAAAAAAACCTCTATTTCAATGGAGATTATTAAAACTGAAATGTTTTCTTTCCCTTCCACTGGACCATTTGTTATAGTTTGTCTCTTCCAGGTCACAAGCCCAGCTCCTTCTGTGCCCAGGACAGCGAGGAGCCTGACTGGAAGGTGACCTCTGACTAGAAATACCCGATGCAGATCACCCTCAAGAAGAGAGCGAACCTCGGCGGACCCCTTGTAACTCTCCTGAT
>NW_006291214.1:339-2667 GCF_000327345.1 Myotis davidii
CAGACCCTAGCTGCACCCTTCCCTTGCGTCACTAGCCCCCCGGCCCTCACTCAACCAACCAGAATCGGCCAAATCAGTGGTCAGAGTGTGCCCCCACCCCCGACCCCAAGCCCTATAAATTCTTTGTTCCGTAGGGATTTGGGGCTCTCTCTTGCATCAAGTAATGGAGGCGGGGGGTGAGGGGGGGGGACCAAGTCCAGGGCTTGAATAAATGACTCTATGCTTTTGCATTGGACTCGGCTCCCTAGTGTACTGTCTTGGGGGATCTTGAAATCTGGACATAACAGTTGCTGGCTGGGTTGTGCTCCTTCCCTCTGCCTGTGATCAGCATGGTGGGGGTCCGGGGTTGATGCCTGGGCGGCACTCCGCCCAGCACACCCTCCTATCGCCATGACTGGGGTCCAGGGTTGCGGCCTGGCTTGCGCTCTGACCCTCCCGCTGTACTATCGCCATGGCAATCGCCAGATAGGCCAGCCAGCAACCCCGGCACCTGGGGGTCCGGGGTTTGTTCTGGCCTCCAAGACCGCACTCCCGCCTTCCGATTGCCATGGCGATGAGGGATGCAGGCCATCCTTCCCTTCGATTGCCATGTTGGGGGTCCACGGTACTGCCTTGCCTGCAACACCCCCCTCTCATCGCCATGGTGATCAAGGGAGGCAGGCCATCCCTCATTTCAGTTGCCATTGTGGGGGTCGGGTGTTGATGCCAGCCTGCATTCTGGCCCTCCCGCCCTCGATTGCCATGTCGGGGGTCTGGGGTTGCTGCCTGTCCTGCGCCACAACACTTCTGCCCTCTGATCGCCATGGCGGGAGTCCGGGGTTGATGCCTGGCCTGCCCCCTGGCCCTTCCACCTTCGATTGGCATGGTGGGGATCCAGGGTTGCTGCCTGGCCACCATCCCATCTCTACCATCCTCAGGGTTGCTGCCTGGCCACCGCCTCGGCTCTCCCAGCCTTCGATTGCCATGGCAATCGAGGGATGCGGGCGATCCTGCCCTTCAAAAGCCATGTTGGGGGTCCGGGTTGCTGCCTGGCTTGCACTCTGGCCCTCCTGCCCTCCAATCGCCATGGCAATCACCAGAGCAGGCTAGCCAGCAACCCCAGCACCTGGGGATCCGTGGTTGCTACCTGGCATGCAAAACCCCACTCCCGGCCTCGGATTGCCATGGTGATCGAGGAATGTGGACCATCCCACTCTTCGATTGCCATGTTGGGGGTCTAGGGTTGCAGCCTGTCCTGTGCTCCGGCCCTCCCGCCATTCATCGCCATAGTGGGGATACGGGGTTGCTGCCTGGCCTCCGCAATGGCTCTCCCGCCCTTCGATTGCCATGCCGATCGAGGGATGCAGGCCATCCCGCCCTTCGATTGCCATTTTGGGGGTCCGCGGTGCTACCTGGCCTGCAAAACCGCCCTCCAATCTCCTTGGCTATCAAGGGAAGCAGGCCCTCACGCCCTTCGGTTCCCATTGTGGCGGTCCGTTGTTGATACAGGGCCTGCACACCAGGCCTCCCGCCCTCCGATCGCCATGGTGGGGGTCCGGGATTAATGCTTGGCCTGCACTCTGGCCTTCACGCCCTCCTATCTCAATGGCCATCGCCGGAAGCAGGCAAGACAGTAACCCGGCACCCGGGGCTCCCAGATTGCTGCCTGGCCTGCATGAGCACTCTCTCGCCCTCCTATATCCATGCACGATCGAAGGATACAGGCCATCCCGCCCTTCGAATGCCATCTTGGGAGTCCAGATTTGCTGCCTGGCCTGTGCCCCAGCCCTCCCGTCCTCCAATCACCATGGTGGGGGTCCGGGGTTGTTGCCTGCCCTGCGCTCCGACCCTTCCACCTATGATTGCCATGGCGGGGGGCCAGGCTCTCCCGCCTTCCGATCGCCATGGCGATTGAGGGATGCAGGCCATCCCGCACTTCGATTGCCATTTTGGGGCCCGAGGTTGCTGCCTGGCCTGCCTGGCCTGAACACCCCCCTCCAATCGCTATGGCGATAAAGGGAGGCAGGTCCTCCCGCCTCTCGGTTCCCATGGGGGTGGGGGGTCGGGTGTTTATACCTGGCCTGCGTTCTGGACCTGCCACCCTCGATTGCCATGGAGGGGGTTTGGGGTTGCTGCCTGTCCTGCGCCACGGCCCTCGCGCCCTTTGATTGCCATGGAGGGGGTCTGTGGTGGCTGTCTGGCCTGAGCCCCGGCCCTCCCATTTTCGATCACCATGGTGGGGGTCCGGGGTTGCAGCCTATCCTGCGTCCTTGTCCTCCCGACCTTCGGTTGCCATGGTGGGATTCCGGGATTGATTCATGGTGTGCACTCTTGCCCTCCCCCCCTCAA
>NW_006291214.1:2808-4988 GCF_000327345.1 Myotis davidii
GGGGCCGGGTTTGCTGGCTGGCCCTTGCACTGGTTTCCCACCCTTCCATTGCTATGGCGATCGAGGGATAAAGGCCATCTCACCATTCGATTGCCATGGCCGGGGTCCGTGGTTGCTGCCTGGCCTCCAAGACCACACTCCTGCCTTCCGATTGCCATGGTGATTGAGAAATGCAAGCCATCCCTCCCTTCGATTGCCATGTTGGGGGTCCGCGGTGCTGCCTTGCCTGCAACACCCCCCTCTCATCACCATGGTGATCAAGGGAGGCAGGCCCTCCCTCCTTTCAGTTGCCATTAGGGGGGTCAGGTGTTGATGCCTGTCCTGCGCCACGGCCCTTCTGCCTTCAATCGGCATGGTGGGGATCCGGGGTTGCTGCCTGGCTACCACCCCGGCTCTCCCGGCCTTCATTGCCATGGCGATCGAGGGATGTGGGCCATCCCGCCCTTTGATTGCCATGTTGGGGGTCCTGGTTGCTGCCTGGTATGCACTCTGGCCCTCCTGCCCTCCGATTGCCATGGCGATCGCCAGAAGCCAGCTAGCCAGCAACTCCAGCACCCGGGGATTCGTGGTTGCTACCTGGCCTGCAAAACCGCACTCCCACCCTCCGATCTCCATGGCAATCAAGGGACGCGCCATCCCGCACTTTGATTGCCTTGGTGGGGGTCCGCGGTTGCTGCCTGGCCAGCGCCCCGCCCTTCCCACCCTTTCATGACATGGTGGGGTTCCAGGCTTGATGCATGGCCTGCGCCCCGGCCCTCCCGCCCTTCGATTGCCATGTTGGGGGTCCTCGGTTGCTGCAGCACCGCCTTCCCATCGCCATGGCGGTCAGAGGGGCAGGCCCTCACGCCCTTCGGTTGCCATGGTGGGGGACGGGGGTTGATGCCTGGCCTGTGCTCTGTCCCTCCCGCCCTCGATTGCCATGGCAGGGGTCCGGGGATGCTGCCTGTCCTGCGCTCCAGCCAGCCCACCCTCCCATCCCATGGCTGGTGTCCGGGGTTGTTGCCAGTCCTGCGCTATGTCCCTCCCGCCCTCCAATCGACATGGCAATCCCTGGAAGCAGACCAGCCAGCAACCCCAGTATCTGGGGTAACGCGGTTGCTGACTGGCCTGCAACACTGCCCTCCCGCGCTCCTAGAGCCATGGCAATTAAAGGATGCAGACCATCCCGCCCTAAGATTGCCATAGTGGGGGTCCGCAAGTGCTGCGTGGTCTGCACCCCAGCCCTCCAGCCCTTCGGTTGCCATGGTGGGGGTCCGGGGTTGATGCATGGCCTGCGTTGTGGCCCTCCCCCCCTCCGCTGTCCATGGTGGGGTTCCGGGGTTGCTTCCTGGCCTGCGCCCCGGACCTCCTGCCTACGATCGCCATGGTGGGCATCCTGGGTAGCTGACTGGCCTGTGCTCCGGCCCTCCCACCCACGGTCGCCATGGTGGGGGTCTGAAGTTTCGGGCTGGGTTGTGCTCCTTCCCTCCCGCCCTCGATCGCCAGGGTGGGGGTCCGGGGTTGATGCCTGTCCTGCACTCTGGCCCTCCCACCCTCTGATCCACGTGGCGATCTCCGGAAGCAGGCCAGCCAGCAACCCCATCACCCAGGGGTCCGCGGTTGCTGCCTGGCCTGAATTACAGCCCTCCCGCCCTCCAATTGCCATGGCGATTGAGGGACACAGGCCATCCTTCCCTTTAATTGCCATGTCGTGTGTCCAGGGTTGATGCATGGGCTGCGTTCCAGCCAGCACGCCCTCTCGCGCCAAGACTGGGGTCCGGGGTTGCATCTTGTGCCCGGGCTCTCCAGCCCTTCGATTGCCATAGTGGGAGTCCGCGGTTGCTGTCTGGCCTGCACCCCGACCCTCTCGCCCTTTGATTGCCACGGTGGGTGTACAGGGGTGGCTGTAAGGCCTCCGCCCTGGTTCTCTCGCCCTTCGTTTGCATGACGATCGAGGGATGCAGGCCATCACATCAATCGATTGCCATGTTGGGGGGTCCGCGGTTGCTTCCTGGCCTGAAACACTGCACTCCCGCCCTCCGATCACCATGTGATTGAGAGATGCAGGCCATCCCATTCTTCGATTGCCATGGCAATCGAGGGATGGAGGCCATCCGCCCTTCGATTGTCACTTTGGGGCCTGCGGTTGCTTCCTGGCCTGCAACACCACCCTCCGATTGGCATGGCGATCAAGGAAGGCA
>NW_006291214.1:5293-9463 GCF_000327345.1 Myotis davidii
GCTTCTGCCCTCCCCCCCTCCGATGGCCATGGTACGGTTCCAGTGTTGCTTCCTGGCCTGCACTCTGGCCCTCCTGCCTATGATCACCATGATGGGCATCCTGGGTTGCTGCCTGGCCTGTGCTCTGGCCCTCCCACCCTCGATCGCCATGGTGGGGGTCCGGGATTGCAGCCTGGCCTGAGCCCCGGTCCTCCCGCCATTTTATTGCCATCGCGGGGGTCTGAGGTTGCATGCTGGGTTGCGCTCATTCCCTTCCGCCCTCGATCGCCATGGTGGAGGTCCGGGGTTGATGCCTGGCCCGCTTTCTGGCCCTCCCACCCTCCGATCCACATGGTGATCGCCAGAAGCCGGCCAGCCACCAACGCTGGCACCTGGGTGTCCTTGGTTGCTGCCTGGCCTGCAATACCGCCCTCCCTCCCTCTGATCGCCATGGCGATCGAGGGACCTGGGCCATCCCGCCCTTCGATTGCCATGTTGGGGATCCAGGGGTGATGCCTTGGCTGTGCTCCTGCCAGCCTGCCCTCCCATTGCAATGACAGGGGTCTGGGGTTGTGGCCTGGCCTGTGCCCTGGGCCTCCAGCCCTTCGATTGCCTTGGTGGGGGTCTGTGGTGGATGTCTGGTCTGCGCCCCGGGCCTCCCGCCCTCCGATCCCCATGGTGGGGATACAGGGTTGCAGCCTGTCCTGTTCTCTGTCCCTCCCACCTTCCAATCAACATGGCGATCACTGCAAGCAGACCAGCCAGCAACCCCAGCATCCGGGGGTCCGCGGTTGCTGACTGGCGTGCAACAACGCCCTCCTGCCCTCCGATCACCATGGCGATCCAGGGATGCAGGCAATCCCGCCCTATTATTGCCATGTTTGGGATCCGTGGTTGCTACCTGGCCTGCACCCGGGCACTCCCGCCCGTTGATTGCCATCGTGGGGGTCCGGGGTTACCTCCTGGACTGTGCTCTGGCCCAACCGCATATGATTGCCATGGTGTGGGTCCTTGGTGACTGCCTGGCCTGCGCTCCTGCCCTCCCACCTACGATCGCCATGGCGGGGGTCCTGGGTTGCTGCCTGGCCTGTGCCCCAGCCCTCCCGCCCTTTGATTGCCATGTTGGGGTCGTGGGTTGATTCATGGCATGGGCTCTGCCCCTCCCGCCCTCCAATGTCCATTGCGGGGGTCCAGGGTTGCTCCCTGGCCTGTGCTCTGGCCCTTCCGCCCTCGATCACCATGCTGGGTGTCCAGGGTTGCTGCCTGGCTTGTGCTCTGGCCCCCTGCCCTCCGATCACCATGGCAATCGCCAGAAACAGGCCAGCCTGAAACCCCGGAACCCGGGGGTCTGCTGTTACTGCCTGGCATGCACCACTGCCCACCCGCCCTCCGATCGCGATGGTGATCAAGGCATGCGGGACATCCTGGCCTTCGATTGCATTGATGGGGGTCCAGGGTTGCTTCCTGGTCTCTGCCCAGGCTCTCCCACCCTTCTTATGCCATAGCGATCGAGGGATGCAGGCCATCCCGCCAATCGATTGCCATGTTTGGGGTCCGCAGTTGCTGTCTGGCCTGCAACACTGCTCTCCCGCCCTCCGATCGCCATTGCGATTGAGGGGTGCAGGCCATCCCGCCCATTGATTGCCATTGTGGTGTGAGACTCCCGAAATGGGACCCTCACTCTGTCCCGCAGACCGACAGCGACCCCAATCAACCGCAGGAGACGTCACTTGATGCAAACAGCAAGAGGCTTTATTCCAGCGCGCTGGGGCTCAGCTCGTATCTCACGCAGGAGAAGAGGAGTTGAGCCCCGAGCAGAGAGTTTTCCAGATATTTATAGCAAAAATTACACGTTGGGGAGGGGTTGCATGCAGGAGGGAGTAAGGAGCACTCCTTATTCCTGCCTGATGTTTTTACAACCTGCTTATCTCAAGGTTGGTTATCTCCGGGGACAGCCTCAAGGCCTGCGCTCCCTTTGTTCCTGTCTCTAGCCGGGGCAGCCTGGGAAGTTTGTGCGGCTTGTAGCACTTTTTATTCTTTCACAATTAACAATTCTAAAATCCTTGGGGAATCCATAAATTAATTGTCTTCAAAATGTAGTAAATAACATGGCAGTCTTTAGCCAATGAAAAAAGAAACAATTCAACTTTGTAATTATGGAAACATGAGGGGGTCTGGTGTTGCGGGCTGGGTTGTGCTCCTTCTCTCTGCCCGCGATTGGCATGGTGGGGGTCCGGGGTTGATGCCTGGGCTACACTTCACCCAGCACACCCTCCTATCTCCATGACGGGGGTCCGGGGTTGTGGCCTGGCATCCAAGAACACACTCCCGCCTTCCGATTGCCATGGCGATTGAGGTATGCAGGCCATCCTTCCCCTCGATTGCCATGTTGGGGGTCCACGGTGCTGCCTTGCCTACAACACCCACCTCTCATCACCATGGCGATCAAGGGAGGCAGGCCCTCCCTCCTTTCAGTTGCCATAGTGGGGGTCGGGTGTTGCTGCCTGTCCTGTGCCACGGCCCTTCCGCCCTCTGATCACCATGGTGGGAGTCCGGGGTTGATGCCTGGCCTGCCCCCTGGACCTCCCGCCTTCGATCAGCATGGTGGGGATCTGGGGTGGCTGCCTGGCCACCGCCCCGGCTCTCCCAGCCTTCGATTACCATGGCGATTGAGGGATGCAGGCCATCCCGCCCTTTGATTGCCATGTTGTGGGTCCGGGTTGCTGCTTGGTATGCTCTCTGGCCCTCCTGCCCCCTGATCACCATGGTGATCGCCGGAAGCAGGCTAGCCAGCAACCCTGGCACCCGGGGATCCGTGGTTGCTACCTGGCCTGCAAAACCGCACTCCCACCCTCCGATCGCCATGGCGATCGAGGGATGCGGACAATCCCGCCCTTCGATTGCCATGTTGGGGGTCCAGGGTTGCAGCCTGGCCTGTGCTCCGGCCCTTCATTGCCATGGTGAGGATACAGGGTTGCTGCCTGGCCTCCGCAATGGCTCTCCCGCCCTTCGATTGCCATGCCGATCGAGGGATGCAGGCCATCCCGCCCTTCGATTGCCATTTTGGGGGTCCGTGGTGCTGCCTCGCCTGCAACACTGCCCTCCAATCTCCTTGGCTATCAAGGGAAGCAGGCCCTCGCGCCCTTTGGTTCCAATGGTGGCGGTCCACGGTTGATACATGCCCTGCACACCGGCCCTCCCGCCCTTCGATCGCCATGGTGGGGGTCCGGGGTTAATGCCTGGACTGCACTCTGGCCTTCACGCCCTCCGATCTCAATGGCCATCGCTGGAAGCAGGCAAGACAGCAACCCAGCCCCTGGGAGTCCCCAATTGCTGCCTGGCCGGCATGAGCGCCCTCTCACCCTCCTATAGCCATGGCGAACGAAGGCTGCAGGCCTACCTGCCCATCGAATGTGATGTTGGGAGTCCAGATTTGCTGCCTGGCCTGAGTTCTGGCCCCCACGCTTTCCCATCACCAGGGTGGGGGTCGGAGGTTGTTGCCTGGCCTATGCCCCAGCCCTCCCACCCTCCAATTACCATAGTGGGGGGCCAGGGTTGTTGCCTGCCCTGCGCTCTGAACCTCCCACCTATGATCGCCATGGCGTGGGTCCAGGGTTGCTGCCTATTCTGCGCCCAGGCTCTCCCACCCTTTGATTGCCTTGGTGATCCAGGAATGCAGACAATCCCGCCTTTGATTGCCATGTTGGGGGTCCGCGTTTGCTGCCTGGCCTGTAAAACCCCCCTCTGATCGCTATGGCGATAAAGGGAGGCAGGCCCTCCCGCCTTTCGGTTCCCATGGTGGGGGTCGGTGTGGATGCCCTGCCTGCATTCTGGCCCTCCCGCTCTCAATTGCCATGGAGGGGGTCCTGGGTTGCTGCCTGTCCTGCACCACGGCCCTTGCGCCCTCTGATCGCCATGGTGCAGTCCGTTGTTGATGCCTGGCCTCGCTCTGGACTTCCCGCCCTCGATAGCCATGTTGGGGATCTGAGGTTGCTGCCTTGCCTCTGCCCAGGCTCTCCCACCCTTCAATTACCATCGCAATCAAGGGATGCAGGCAATCCCACCCTAAGATTGCCATGGTGGATTTCCACAGGTGCTTCCTGGCCTGCACCCCGGCCCTCCAGCCCTTCGATTTCCATGGTTCGAGTTCGGGGTTTATGCATGGCATGCACTGTGGTCCTCCCACACTCC
>NW_006291214.1:10158-13533 GCF_000327345.1 Myotis davidii
TTCCTGGCCTGTGCCCTGGCGCTCCTGCCCTTCGATCGCCATGGTGGGGGTCAAGGTTTGATGCCTGGGCTGCGCTATTGCCAGCCCGCCCTCCCATTGCCTCGGCGGGTTCCGCTGTTGCTGCCTGATCTGCGCTGCGGCCCTCCCACCCTTCTATTTAATGGTGCAGGTCTGCGGATGCTGCCTGTCCTATGCCTCGGCCCTCCCACCATTCAATTGCCATGGTGGGGGGTCCTGGGTTGCTGCCTGGCCTGTGCTCTGGCCCTCCCACCCTTGATCGCCATGGTGTTGGTCTATGGTTGCAGCCTGGCCTGTGCTCTGGTCTCCCGACCTCCCATCGCAATGGCCTGGTTCCAGGGTTGTTGTCTGGCCTGCAACCCCTCCCTCCAATTGCCATGGCGATCACCGGAAGCAGGCCAGACAGCAACCCTGGCACCCAGGCGTCCATGATTGCTGCCTGGCCTGAAACACTGCTCTCCCGTCCTCCGATCTCCATGGCGATCTAGGGACACAGGCCATCCTGCCCTTCCATTGCCATGGTGTGGGTCTGGGGATACAGCATGGTCTGCGCTATGGCCGTCCCACCCTCGATTACCATGGTGGGTTTCCAGGGTTGCTTCCTTGGTTGCGCCCTGGCCCTCCCGCCCTTCGATTGCCATGGTGGGGGTCCGCTGTTGCTGCTGGCCTGTGTGCTGGCCCTCTCACCCTTTGAATGCCATAGTGGGAGTCCGTGGATGATGCATGGACTGCACCACAGCCCTCCAGGCCTCCGATCTCCATGGTGGGGATCCGGGGTTGATGCCTGGCCTGCGCTCTGGACCTCTCACCCTTCCGTTCAACATGGAAATCACTGGAAGCAGTCCAGCCAGCAACCCAGGCACCGGGGGCTTTACAGTTGCTGCCTGGCCTGAGCCATGGCCCTCCCTCCTTTCAATTGCCATTGTGGGGATCCGGGGTTGATGAATGGCCTGTGCCCCAGCACTCCCACCCTTTGATTGCCAGGGTGGGGGTCCGGGGTTGCTGGCTGGCCTGAGCCCGGCCCTCCCGCCCTTCGATTTCCATGGTGGGAGTCCACGGTTGATGCATGGCCTGCGCTCTGGACCTCTCACCCTTCCGTTCAACATGGAAATCACTGGAAGCAGTCCAGCCAGCAACCCAGGCACCGGGGGCTTTACAGTTGCTGCCTGGCCTGCGCTCCGGCCCTCCCCCGTTTCGATTGCCATGGTGGTTGTCCAGGATTGATGCATGGCCTGTGCTCTGGCCGTCCCGCCCTCCCATTACCAAGGCAGGAGAAGGAGCAGCATTTGAATAAGGTATTCTGACCTTATCTACTTCTTCTTCATCCACTTGAGAAACTGACTTCTAATTCCCTTTAGGACTTACATTTCTTCATCCATCCTTGTCTTTGGAGTCTTATTCCTTATCTTCACGAGTCTACAATTCTTCTTAGTAAGTTTGTCTATCTTGAGGCAACAGACACTACTCAAAGGGTCCTGGCCTCTATATACACTCTCTAGGTCAATGAGGAGCCACTCACTTCAGCACTGGTTGTCCAAAATCCGTGGTTGTCATGGTGTGGGAAGACATCACAAAGCCTCAGCTTGACCATCCAGGAGGGGCGGGGGTGGGAGAGGATGCAGAAGTCTCAGATGCTCTGGTTATAGAAAAGAGACCTTCTCCTTACCTCCTAATATTTTTCCAAAACTAACCTCTCTCTCACACACACTCATTTCCTGTAGTTCCACTATAGTCCAGCATATGGCAGGGTGGTGGTGTTTCCTCTCAGCTACTTCTCAAACTCCACTGTCATTTCAGTGGTCCATACCACTAGGTTTAGATATGACCATTTCCTAGTATTTTGAGTATTGTTTTAATGGACGTTTTATTTTAGAATAGTTCCAGATTTACAGAAAAGTTGTGAAGATAATACCCATGTACACCATACCCAATTTCCCTTATTACTAATATTCCACTTTGGTATGGGGCAAATGTAACATGAAGTGAATCATCAGTGAAACAGAGTGAAACCTCAGTTCTCTAGTATCTCCAATATCCAACAAGGCTGTTCCAGACCAAGGTGCTAAAGGAAAAGCTATACCAGTTGTGGCATAAAACTTCACACCTTGAGCTGACCATCCTTTCAATAGTTTAACAATATTCAATAGTCTACCAGGTAAAAAGTAAATCAAATTCATTATTATACACTGCCAGCACTAACACAACACCCTGTTCCTCATGACTGCGACCACCACCATCCATCCCACCCCCCGAATCCAAACCTAAATTAAAAATCATCTTCTTTTCTTCCTTGCCAGTATGAGAAACTGTTGAGGAAAAAATCCCCCTTCACTGTTCTGCATGTCCTTATTCTAAGTGTGTGGCTCTGTGTGGAATGGCTTCTCTGGTGCCCCAATTAAAGAATTCCACATTACCCCTTAGTCACATGCCTATCCTCTCCTAAGATCCTCCATCCCCATCATCTGAAAACGCAAAAATACAAACACATTCCTTTTATACCCTTGCTGGTATTTATTCAAGGAGACCATTAATGTATTCATCTTCTCATAATTCCCATTTCTGAAGCATTTTTTATAGAGGGATACACATTATTAAGTGTTCCTCTGGGAGACCCTGGGTATCACCTGTTGTAGATGAACACTCCAGCACTTCTTCTGCATTTGTTGGCTTGCTTACTGGAGGTTTTCCCTTTGCTGTAGTAAAATACAATTATCTGATTCTTTCTGTCTTTCTCCCGCTTTTCTTCATTCAGCTTAAAATCCAAATTTACCATCGCCATTACCTAGGTTATGTAGTTTGAAAACATGTTAAACACAGAAAGACATTGGTTATGGGGAAGAAATTGAAAAATGATTAGGAAATGGGCTTGTAATTGAATGACAATGGATTGAATGAGAAAGTTTCTGTGGCCAAAAAGCACAAGGCCAGAATCTTCGGTGAGGAATTACTGGGGAAGGGGCAGAATTTGTGCCCTCCCACCCTCCCATCGCCATGGCCAGGGAAGGGGCAACATTTGAATAAGGTATTCTGACCTGATCCACTTCTTTGTCATCCAGTTGAGAAACTGACTTCTAATTCCCTTTAGGACTTACAGTTTCTTCATCCATCCTTGTCTTTGGAGGCTTATTCCTTATCTCCACTAGACTACAATATCTTCTTAGTAAGTTTGGCTACCTTGAGGCAACAGACACTACTCAAAGGGTCCTGGCCTCTATATATACTCGCTAGGTCAATGAGGAGCTGCTCACTTCAGCTCTGGTTGCCCAAAAAACCTGGTTGCCATGGTGTGGAAAGACATCACAAAGCCTCAGCTTGACCCTCCACGAGGGGCAGGGGTGGGAGAGGATGCAGAAGTCT
>NW_006291215.1:0-767 GCF_000327345.1 Myotis davidii
AGTTTCAGCTCGATCCCACAGGCCAGGCTGAGGAGCCCCCACTGGTGCATGAATTCATGCATTGGGTCTCTAGTATACTAGTAGTCAATAATATCATAATAACTGTATATGGTTGCAGGTGGGCACTGGAAATATCAGGCGGATCACTTTGTAATGTATGATTATCTAACCCCGTGGTTGGCAAACTGCGGCTCACGAGCCACATGCAGCTCTTTGGCCCCTTGATAGTGGCTCTTCCACAAAATACCATGTGCAGGCGGTCACGTACAGTGCAATTGAAGCTTCGTAGCCCGTGCACAGAAGTCAGTTTTCAGCCTGGGCGAGTCTATTTTGAAGAAGTACTGTTGATATTTGGCTCTGTTGACTAATGAGTTTGCCGACAACTGGTCTAACCACTATGCTATACACCTAAAACTAACACACAATAATATTGAATGTAAACTATAATTGAAAAAAATTAATTTAAAAATAAAGAAAATAAAAATAGCCTTGGCCTTTTTATGTCCAATTTAAGTGACGTCCTTGGGATAGTCATTTCATACATTAAAATTTAAAAGAAACAGAATGCTTTGTCAGAAAGTGTGTCTCATGAGTGGGTAGGAAGCTTGGTTTTGTGTTTTCTTAATCACATCACCACCTGTATCACTTCATTTCCACTATGTCAAGCCAAGGAATTATTCTGTACGTGGGTGATCAGTGGAGAGAATCCGGAAAGAAATGCTTCGCCTGCGTAGTAATTCTTCCTGCTGCTAAACAGAAACCGGAGA
>NW_006291216.1:0-455 GCF_000327345.1 Myotis davidii
CTATCTTTGAAAATGACCCATGTGCACTTGAAAGGAATGTATATTCTGTGGCTTAGGGGTGAAATTATCTAAAGATGTCAATTTATTCCATCTGATCTAGTGAGTCATTTAGGATTGATGTTTCTTTGCTGATTTTTTGTTTAGAGGATTTGTCCAATGGTGTTAGTGGGGTATTAAAGTCCCCTACTATCATTTTATTGCTGTCAATCTCTCTCTTGATTTCCTCCAGAAGTTTTTTTTTTATGTATTTGGGTGCTCCTATATTGGGTGCATATAGGTTTACCAGAGTTATTTCTTCTTGTTGGATTGCTCCCTTTAGTACTATGAAGTGGCCTTCCTTATCTCTTTTTATGTCCTTCACTTTGAGATCTAATATGTCGGATATAAGTACTGCTACTCCAGCTTTTTTTCATTTCCATTCACCTAAAAAACCTTTTTCCATCCCTTCACCATCA
>NW_006291217.1:0-544 GCF_000327345.1 Myotis davidii
AGCAACCCTGGACCCCCACCATGGCGATCATAGAAGGCAGAGCACGAGCGCGGGCCAGGCTGCAAATCTGAAACGCCACCATGGCCATTGAAGAGCAGGAGCACCTAGGTCCAGGAACAGGATCTTGTGTTAGTTCTGGCGGAGTATAATAATGAATTTGATTTCCTTTTTACATAGTAGACGATTGAATATTGTTAAACTATTGAAAGAATGGTCAGCTCTAGATGTGAAGTTTTATGCCACAACTGGTACGGTATTTCCTTTAACACCTTGGTCTAGAACAGCCTTGTTATATATTGGAAATACTAGAGAAGTGAGGTTTCACTCTCACTGTTTCACTGATGATTCACTTCATGTTACATTTGCCCCATACCAAAGTGAAATAGTAGTAATAAGGGAAATTAGGTATGGTGTATAGGGGTATTATATTCACAATTTTTCTGTAAATATGGAACTATTCTAAAATAAAACATCCATTAAAACAACACTCAAAATACTAGGAAATGGTAATATCTGCACCTAGTGGAATGGACCACTAAATGAC
>NW_006291217.1:567-768 GCF_000327345.1 Myotis davidii
TATAACATGAGAGAGAGAGAGAGAGAAAGAGAGAGAGAAAGAGAGAGAGAGAGAGAGAGAGAGAGAGAGAGAGAGAGAGAGAGACAGGAGAGAGAGAGAGAGAGAGAGAGAGAGAGAGAGAGAGAGGAGAGAGAGAGAGGTCAGTTTGGGGAAAATGTTAGGAGGTTGGAGGAAGGTCTCTTATCTATAACCAGAGCATCT
>NW_006291218.1:0-967 GCF_000327345.1 Myotis davidii
GGCTGGGGGAGGGGGAGGGAGGACCCAGCAGTGCAAAGAATTAGAACAGGAATTTCCAGAAAGGGAACTCCTGGGCCGGACCAGCTGGAGAGAGGAATGAGCCCTGGCCGGTTTGGCTCAGTGCATGGAGTATGTCGGCCCAGGGACTGAAGGGTCCCGGGTTCGAATCCCGGTCCTGGGCACTGACCAGGGTTCCAGGCTCCAGAGGGGCCTCTCCCCCTCCCTCCCACCTCTGTCTGAAAATCAACGGAAAGTCCTGGCTGGGGCGGCCCCCTTCACATTCATGTCCCTCTCTCTCTCTCTCTCTCTCTCTCTCTCTCTCCCCTTCCTCTCTGTAAAAATCAATAAAAACCCATTAAAAATATTAAATATCTATTTGGCGTTTGATCGAGGCGACGTAGGCCCAGGAACACCCCGGGAATGGCCGGCCAGTCTGCAAAGACACATCATCCAACCATCTCGTGTCCCACTCAGTCATCCCTGCAGGCGGGCCCGTCACCCGGAAAACTGACCCTCGTGATTGGAAAAAGGGGGGTCAGGGAGGAGGAGGAGGAGCTAGACCCCCATGGGGGTGTCCCTGTGTCTCCCCTTGAAGGAAACGTCGGCTGGAAAAACAGACTCAGAGCCTCCTGGACAGAACCCAGTGAGGACCCTTCCCTCCAGGGTCGATGGGCCCAAGGGGCACCGCAGGCTCAATTCTTTTCCTAAAATGAGATCAGGGCCTCCGTCCCTGGGGGAGGCGGCCCCGGAGACACCCGGCCACGGACCCGGAGACACCCGGCCACGCCCCAGAGAGTTTTGTGTTTTTATAAAAATATATTTTTATTGATTTCAGAGAGGAAGGGAGAGGGAGAATAGAAACATCAGTGATGAGAGAGAATCATTGATTGGCTGCCTCCTGCACGCAGCCTAATGAGGATCGAGCCCACAACCCAGGCATGTGCCCTTGACCGGAATCAAACATGAA
>NW_006291218.1:2456-2821 GCF_000327345.1 Myotis davidii
CAGGGGGTGGGCCGGGGTTCCCTCCGCAGAAAACTTAGCGTTTCCCGGAATGCTCTCTCCTTTTTGCAACATTGTATCCATTTGAGGCCCCTGTTTGGCAACAATGTATCCCATGCGGACCCTGTCCTGTCTTTTCCCCGGGAAACCCCGTTTCCGGAATCTCTCTCTTTGCAACATTGTATCCACTGAGGGTCCAATTGGCAACATTGTATCCATTTTGAGCCCGCGGCCCGTTTGGAAACATTGTATCCATTTGAGGACCCTGTTTGGCAACATTGTATCCACTGAGAAACCCGTTCCTTCTCTGTCTACAGACCCGGGAGCCCCCCCTCATGCTCCCCACGCCCCCCGCTACCCCCGCCAGC
>NW_006291218.1:4598-4950 GCF_000327345.1 Myotis davidii
TTATATAAATATATATAGTTACAAATTGTATTCATTTATTTATTTTAAATCTATTTTTATTGATTTCAGGGAGGAAGGGAGAAGGGCTGAGCGAGAAGGGCCAGCCACGCCCTGGAGCCCTCCCGCGGTCCTTCCCCGACCCAGATCCTTCGGCCCGGCCTGCACCCTCTCCAATCTGGGACCCCTTGGGGGATGTCCAACAGCTGGGATGGGGCCTAAACCGGGAGCCACACGTCCCTTTCGCAATCCTTGACCGCTGGCTTCTAATCACTCACCTGCCTGCCGGCCTGATCGCCCCCTAACTGCCCACCTGTTGGCCCTGGTCACCCCTAACTACCCCCTTGCTGGCACC
>NW_006291218.1:6421-7105 GCF_000327345.1 Myotis davidii
TAAGTTTCCGGGCGGAAAACAGGAAGAAACCCCGCCTTTGACAGTGTTACTTTTATTGATTTTGAATTTTTGTTGATTTCAGAGAGGAAGGGCGAGAGGGAGAAATATCAGGGATGAGAGAGAATTACGGACCGGCCGCCTCCTGCACGCCCCCTACTGGGGATCGAGCCCACAACCCCCCGGGCCTGTGCCCTTGACCGGGAACGGAACCCGGGACCCCCTGGTTCGTAGCTCGACGCCCAACCACTGAGCCACACTGGCTGAGCTCCGTTGCTTTTTAGAGAGAGCGGACGAGGGAGAGAGAGAGATAAATAGAAAGAGAGAGAGAGAGAGAGAGAGAGACATCAATTAATTGCCTCCTGCACGCGTCCGGACCTGGGCCAGGGCATCGAACCCGCAACCCAGACACATACCCTTGACCGGGAATCGAACCCGTGGCCCTTTGGCTCATGAGAAGCTGCTCTAACCACTGATCCACACCGGCGTGCCGTGTTTGGCACGCGTGCCAGGGGTTGCCCACCCCTGATCTATACGAATAAAAGAGTCCTATGTTCATTAGACCAGGAGGCCTTCCGGACGTCCTTCCGGACAAAGCCATGGTGGCGGGGCTGAGGCAGAGGCAGTTAGGGGTGGTCAGGCTTGGGGTGGGCAGTTGGGGGTGAACAGGCTGGCAGAGGAGGGGAC
>NW_006291218.1:11675-12122 GCF_000327345.1 Myotis davidii
GTGGCTATGAGGAAGGGAAAGGGAATGGGCCCCAGGACACAGGTGCAGGGGCTGGCCTTGGACTGCATGAGGGATTACTGCCATATTAAGAGAAGAAAAGGAGGGAAGCAAGAGTGTAGATTAGGGCAGCTTATATATGTTTTCTTCCATAATACCTCCCCTGGGCCAATCCTATATAATAAAAGCCTAATATGGTAAGTGTCCGGTTGTCTGGTCGTCCGTTCAACCAATCAAAGCATAATATGCTGATATGCTAAGTTCACTCAACCGCTCACGATGACGTGCACTGACCACCAGGGGACACACTGTCGACCGGTCGGCCAGTCGCTATGACGTGCACTGACCACCGGGGGCAGTTGATAGGTCGACCGGTCGCTATGACGAACTCCCGGTCCCCCAGTCGAACTCCTGATTGGACACTTTGCATATTAGCCTTTCATATCTAGA
>NW_006291219.1:0-823 GCF_000327345.1 Myotis davidii
TCTTGAGATATGACTGGTACCACTAAAGGAAAGTGTTTTTGGTTGTGTTTAATTTCAGTTTAAATGTAAGTAGTCACATGTGTATAGTGGCTAATATATTAGCAAAGGCCTAGAGTATCTACTCAGAAAACCATTGTTAATATTTTAAGATATTTCCTTTTAGACTGTTGTAATGTGTATGCAAGCGGATATTTTACTTGCCAGTCCTTTGTATCTCAGAGGAGTCAGTGATGACTATTCAGTAAGTTCCTGATGTTACTTCCTTTGAACAAGCCATATACAGTTGCTCAAGTGTTGAGTGGTTCTTTCTGGAGAGAAAGACTGCTTTCTTCCTGCTTAATTCTTCGCACCCCACACAGTGTGTATTTTAGATTAGAGGACTCCACATGCACCCTCCAAATTCAGTGAGGATCTAGCCATTTTTCTCATGATAGAGTAAAACAAGCGGGTTAGTAGAAATTTTATGTTTTTGCATATTATAAAACTTTTAAATGTCATGCTATAGGGGTATAATTTTGAATTTTGTTATGTAACTTTTTATCATAGGCATTTTTGTATAATTTAAAAATTCTTTGTAAAGAGAATTTTTAATGACATCATCCTATTACTCATCCTGTAAACATTCAGTAATTTAATGAAGCAACTCCAAATAATTTCTATAAATTAATTTTATTTTAAGTTTTTGCTATTATCCATTAATACTGTAATGAAAATTTTTGTGTATAAATATTTGTCCTTATTTTAGATTGTCTCCTTAAGATTTCTGGAAAGAGATTACTATACCAAAGGGTGTGAGTATTTTATAGCTCATTTTCTTTTGCTA
>NW_006291219.1:943-1616 GCF_000327345.1 Myotis davidii
AGTGTACCAATTTACCGCCTAAATCAGCAGTAACTGAGAGTGCTTTTTTTTCACATAAATTTCACCAAAATATATTTTTGTCACTTTAAAAGATCCTTGGGTCCTGACTGATGTGGCTCAGTTGGTTGGATGTCATCCAGTGCTCCAGGAGGTTATGGATTGGATTCCTGGTGAAGGGCACAGGCCTTGGTTGCAGGCTGGATACCCAGTGGAGTTTTCCGGAGGCAATCAGTGTGCTCTCATGTCGATGTTTTTTTTTCTCTCTATCTCCCTGGATCTCTCTCACTCAAAACCAATAAACTAGTCTAAAAAAGGGAAAAAAAGATTGTTGAGACTAAAATTAGTACCTTGTTTTAATTTGTATTTCTTTGAATATTAGTGACGTTGAACATTTTTCATGTTTTAGTACTATTATTATTTCTTCTCTCATAAATCCTCTGCTTACTTTCTTAGGTCATTTACCAGGTAGGATATTAAGGTTTCAATCTACATCTTTTCCTTCTAATTACATTTTTTAAGCGACGTTAAAGGGCAGATAAAAACTTTTTTCTTAATTTTCCCCCCCGAGCACTTAACATTTTGAATTTTCTTTAATATATTTTTTATCAAGATATTACATGTGTCCTTATCCACACGTTACCACCTACCCCCCCCTCCCACTCATGCCCTCCCC
>NW_006291219.1:3530-5841 GCF_000327345.1 Myotis davidii
AGATCTGCCCGCTGCCAGATAGTCCGTTTTCTCCCCGTATGAGTCCTGGGTCCCCAGAGACTTCCCGGAACCGGAGATCAGAGCGGTCTGTCGCTTGTGACTCCCTCCGGATTCAAAAAGTCAGCTGCGTCCTCAGGTACCAGCCCCTTTCCGCGCGCGCTCGAGCCTCCGTACCTTTGCACTTTACTTCCGCAGCTCCTGACTCGCAGTGTGCTTTTCTCTTTCCTTCTAGTTGTAGAATTTCCACTTAGCCAGCCTTCCTGTAGTTCTGGATGATGTCTGTTTTGTCTTTTCGTTGTATTTTTGAAGTTGTTGTAGGAGTCAGCAATTTCGGTGTTTACCTATGCCGCCATCTTGGTTTCTTGTCCCCAACATTTTGAATTTTTTAATACTTATTTTGATGAATGACATGAGATGGAGACCTAAATTAATGTTTTCCAACTAGCTAATCAGTTGACTCATTCATCATACTGTTTTTTCGTTCTTCACTCACTTTAGCTGTGAACTTTGTTATAAAGTTAATTTTTATCTATACTTTTGTGTAATATTTTATGAAAAAAATTGGAATGTAGGATCTAACAATAAAATTTTTCTTATTTAGGACTTCATAGGAAAAGTCATAAAAGCTATATAAATTAAATAAATTTTAATGAGATAATTAAGGACTTACATTTTCTGAAAAGAAATAAGAAATGTTTTGAAAGTGAACATAAGTATATATATATAATAAATACAATATTTGAGTTGCCATTTCTATCATTCATGTATAGTTGATATTGATAAGACCTTTTTGATACTCAAATATATTTGAATGAAATATTTAACCAATGGTTTATTTTTCTTGACTTTTTATCAAGCATGTGTGGCAAAATTCTGAGCCAGTCATTGGGAACATTAAGAAAGACAGTGGTTGTGAATTTCTCTCTTTTTTAAAAAATTCATTTTGTTGTAGAGAGTATTACAGATATTTCCCATTTGTGAATCTCTTTTTTAAAAATAAGATTTTAAATTGATTTTTAGAGAGAAAGAAACATCAATGTGAGAGCAAAACAATCAGCTTCTGGGGATTAAGCCTGCAACCCCAGGCATGTGCCCTGACTGGGAATCAAACCGAGACCATTTGGTACATGGGATGGTGCTCAATCAACTGAGCTACACCAGCCAGGGCTGTGAATGTGTCTTGATTCTACATAATTGCTTATCAAAAACATGATGTCTCAATTGCAACAATCTAAGATAATCATTTAACATACTTTCTTTTTTTTTCAAGCAGTAAACTTTAAGTACATTCAACCTTCTGCTTGTAATTTCTCAGTGTTCCAATTAGCCAGTGAATTTGCATTAGCATGAGGTTCAAGGGCACAGATTTCTTAAAGGAGATCATTGCATGATAAAGAAAAATTTCAAAAATGAGAGTTCAGAACGGATATGTGCACCCATATGTTCATAGCAGCACAATTCACCATAGCTAAGATCTGGAAACAGCCTAAGTGCCCATCAGTAGATGAATGGATAAGAAAACTGTGGTACATTTACATGATGGAATACTATGCTGCTGTAAAAAAGAAGGAACTCTTACCATTTGCAATGGCATGGATGGAACTGGAGAGCATTATGCTAAGTGAAATAAGCCAGTCAATGAAGGAAAAATACCACATGATTTCACTCATTCAGGGATAATAAAGACCGTTATAAACTTATGAACAATAATAGATACAGAGGCAGAGCTGCCTCAACCTGATTGTCAAACTGCAGCAGGAAGGCCAGGGAGGGTTGGGGGGCAGGAGGGAGGGGGGTAAAAGATCAACCGAAGGACTTGTATGCCTGCATATAAGCATAACCAATGGAGATAAGGCGCGGGGGGTTAGGGGAGGCCAGGGGATTGTCAAGGGCGGGGGAAAAAAAGGACACATATGTAATACCCTTTGTAATACTTTAAGCAATAAAACAATAAAAACAAAGAGTAACATTTTTAAAAAGATTTCAAGTTTTTTTCCAAATAATGAAGTTGTCTTTTTTTCCAGATAATGATGTTGGCTTTCATCTGATAAATGATGGAAGTGATCAGAAATCTCTTTCGAACAGTTTAGAACGATTAGCTTTAGACAGTTAACATACAACCTCCATGTCTCTGTATGCCTCATTTTCATGTCAGTCAATACCAATATAAATTTTTCTGTCAAGCTGTAAACTTTATAGGGTTATAATTTAAAATTTTCCTTGATCTGAATAGGGACCAGTATTTAGTTGGAACTTTCAATGTTGCTCCATTTTGCCCTGCTATCCTCTGTTTTGAAAACAGTGAAATAGA
>NW_006291219.1:5978-6905 GCF_000327345.1 Myotis davidii
TAAAATAACATTTTAAATTATAAAAATTACAATATGCATTGTAGAAAGTTGAGAAAATATAGAAATGTTAAAGAAGAAAGTATAGGTTTCTTTGCAATTTAATGATTACCAGGTAACTACTATTATCTTAGACTACTTTTCAGTGTCTGTCTGTGTGTGTATTTATAATAAATTGGAATTATTATGCATATTTTACATGGTATTGTGTACTAAACATTTTCTTGTTCTAGAAATTAATTATTCAAAACATGATTTCTAGAGACTACATAACATTTATTCCATCATATAAATATTGCATAGCACAGTTTAATTATTCCTATAAAATTATACATTCAGATTTAAAAACTATTGTTTTTATGAATAATATTGTAGAAGAAATCTTTTTACATAAGTTCTTCACATAAATGTCATTAATTGCATATGAATAAATCCAAAAAGTAGACTTACAAGGCCAAAGGGTGTAAAGATTTTTATGATGCTCGATACGTTTATCTAAATTCCTTTCTATTTAGTTCAACCAACTGTGGTGAGAGGGCCTGTCTCAGTGCATCCTTGTCAGTCCCAAGTGATATACGTAATAAACCATACAAACAGTGACTTCCTCGAAAGGCTAATTTGCTGTATTTTTTACTTACATCTCTGTTAGTGAGACTGAACAACTTTTCATTTGTTTATTGGTATTTGTATTTCTTTTGTGAAAAGCCTCCAGAATTATGTCTTCAAAAACGACATTTATGTATACTGCGGTTAGATAAAATTAACAAAATGATCTCAGTGTCTCTATTTGCACTGTTCAGATTTGGAAATATTGTAAAATATTTTGACAGTAACATTCACATTAGCCTAAATCAGGGGTGGGCAACCCCTGGCACGCGTTCCAAAGATGGCACGCCAGTAACTTTTGCTGACACCCGAAACCCTCTCTTA
>NW_006291219.1:8863-16731 GCF_000327345.1 Myotis davidii
AAACATGTAATATTAAAAAAAAAAAGCCGATAATCTGTCCGCTGAGCTAAGCCAGATAGGGCTGTTTAAAATTGTTTTAAAGCTAATGAATGATAACTCCTATTGTAAATCTCTAAAGGTGAGCATTTTGATAAGAAAGGGAAAACTTGAAACCCCAGGGGAGTGAAATATTCATTGCCATGACACTTACCCTGGTCTATCAGTGTTATAGTCTAACACATCTGGGAAGCCTGTGCTCACAGGCTTACATCTGGGCAGGTAGAGATGTGGATTGACTTCCACAAATAATTGTGATTCTTCATCTTTTACAACTTTCAATCTTTTTTTTTTGTATTACCAAAATGAAAATATCTCCATTTTTTGGATTATAAAATTAAATGATGCTAACTATAAAATCCATTCAATGAACACAAGAAATATACAGGAGAAAATGAAAATCACTTATAATTTCATTAGCCAGAAACAAACTTCATTAACACTGTAGCGCTATAACTCCTTCAACAATCTTTGCTACATCTGCAGACATGTATACATATCTTTAAACGTCGGGTTGAATTGTACCCAGTGTTTTGTTCTAACCAGCTTGTTCCCTAAACACAACACTGTGGGCATCTTTCTCTTTTGCACATCATCTTTTGCCAGTAGCAGATGTATATTTTAATGTCTACTGAATTGATCCTTTCAGTAATAATCCACCAAATGCACATTCAGGAATATTGTATTATATGGACAGTACAACAAAATACTTGGAAGTGAGACTGTCCCGGAGAATTTAGGACGTGGGGTGATCCTGTGTCCTTTGTAGATTCTTGCCCTCATCAACTGATGGTCACTGTTTTTTCTCTGTGTTTGTAAGACTGTTGCAAGTTCCTTAGTTCACCTGAAACCCTGCTATTTCCTCCCAAAGTGTCTGATCCCTTTTGTAGTCCCTTAGTGTCAGTGATCCTCTGCTATGCCATCCTGAGTGTGCTCCTCAGCAATCTAGGCTCCAGAGTTGCTAAGTACCCTTGATGATCTCTTAGAAAGCTTGGGACCCTTTACCTCTATCTATCATTGGGTCTTTGCATGGTTAACAGAGATGTTTTACTGTTTGCAGAATACTTATGATTGTCTACACACACGTACCCCAAACCATGCTGCCAACATATTTATAACTGTCTCCAAAACATCTCCCTCCATTCTCAGGTTATCCATGACACAACTTCTACCAGACTTTTGGTTTTAGAGTGTTTTATTTACAACACTCCTAGGGAAATTTTCATTCCAATTTGGCTTCTTTATCAACTTTTATTTTCCCTTGGGAATACAGAGGACTGGCTAATTTGCTGCTCCATTTGGTACCAGGACTTGTGCCCCAAACCTGGTTTCTCTCTCCTGAAACCACTGCAAGGAAATAAATGCCATTTTTTAAATCCCTTCACCTCAGGCAACAATTGAAGCACATGGGCCCTTGAGAGTTCATAAGGAGCTATCCCCTACAAGTATTGAATGCCAGCCTTGGGCCAGGCCCTACCTGGGCTCTGTGTTTGTCTCATTTAAGACTCAGTGCTGCTCTGAGGAACCTGAGGCTTAGGAAGGTTAATTTGCTCAAGATCATACTACCAGTATGTATTCAGGGTTCAAACCCCAAACTCCCTGGCTCCAACATTATTGGATTCTTATCCTAAACACAAATCACAAGAGAGAGTATAGTTTCCTCCCCCATTCCTCCACTGTTTCTAACCCTCGACTGTTGGCCTCTGAGGACTCCTTACTTTGTTTTGCTATATATAATGTTTTTAAAATAGTGGTTATCTTTCTGGTGCCTGAGGAATGCAGCTTTGCTCCACCATGACTGTTTTCCCTGTAGTGGCTCTACTCTACAGCTACTCTAAGTGGGTGAGCCCCATGGCTCCTGCTGGAGTTTCTGTGCACCAGCTTTTGGCACACCAGCCTCTCTTGCTTCTCCATCCTCTCTGACTTGATCTTCTGAGTTGCATTCAGTAGCTTCTCCCCTAAGCAGTGGTCGGCAAACTGCAGCTCGCACATCCACATGCGGCTCTTTGTCCCCTTGAGTGTGGCTCTTCCACAAAATACCGACTTCTGGGCATGGGCCACGAAGTATCAATTGCACTGTCCGTGTGTGCCTGCACATGGTATTTTGTGGACATGCTAAGGTTGAAGAACCTTCAGGACATCTGGTCAGAGATATTGGAAGGCAATTAAACAGAAGGAGTCAGGCAGCAGGGCCACATCAGGCTAACTGGGAGTCATGCTTAATTCATGACAGCTCACTTCTTCTTCAGCCACCTCCTGTATGGGCCTACTTCTGTCATTTCCTGATTGATAATATCACCATCTACTATCATCCGTCTTCTAAACAGTAAACCTTAGAGATACGCTTTATTTCATTCTTTCACACCTCATATTCCATTGATTTTCAAACCTTGTTAATGGACTCTACCTCAGAAGTATATCCCAAATCCAGTCCCTTTATTTCCTCTGCCCTTGCCTTAACTCAGGCAATTTACTCTTGCCAGCACTGTGTGAATGGCCTCTTACGTAGCATTATCTTCTTAAATATCGAAACTGATTATGTCACCTGTCTTCATGAAAATCTCTGCAGTTTTGCTGTTACCTGTAAGATCAAGCCCATGTTCCTGGTTTTGGCAGAGTCATCATAATTGGGTGCCCATCTCTGCACCTCCAACTGCACCTCTGCTCACTTGCCTGTCAGCTCCTGCATCCCATCGGCACTTCAGCCTGGGAAGTAGCCCACAACCCTAGACATGGCACCCTCCTTCCCACATGTTTATGGTCCACCCTGAAGCCCTTCTACCTGGCAAATGCTCATTCTTCAGACCTGGCTCAAATGTCACCTCTGAGATGCTGCTACCCAGTCAGATGTGGCTGGGCTGCCCTCTGTGCTCCTGCACACATCTGTGCATCCCCACCTCTTGGTATCCATCTGATTAAACAGAGTCAGATGAGGGTTCTTGGGGGCATTGATGTGCTTAACACCTGGCACAGTGCCTTGTATGTAGTAAGTGATAAAGTAATGCCACTCTGTTCTCTCCAGAACTGCTGTTCCCTGTGATACACAAAACTCTGAGGAACAGGGATTGTGACCATTTACTCCCCCAAATCATTTTCCCTGGCTCATGTCTGAGCCCTTGGCAGTGGTACTCAGAGTGGCTATAATGCTCTCACATTCAGCCCAGAGCTGCACCACTCCCTTCTCTCCCAGGAATCTGCATCTTGATCAACTCCCCAAATGGTCCTAGTATTCCCTAAAGTTGTGACTAGTTCCAGAGCAGTGTACACCCATTAATTGTCAGAAAGAATGCTAGTTCCTTCAGACATTTACCACAGGGGGAGAACTTAAGTAAGACTGGGACTTGCTGCAAAGCAAACCTCCTTCCTGGAGAGTAGCAGTATAATTAGTATATTACAGGGTAGAGAAATCCCTAAAACAAAGACAACACAAGCAAACCAACCAAACAGCCTGATTTCCACAAGGGTAGCTTTCTTCTTTATAAATGGGTTTCAGAGAGAAGAAGAGAGAGAGGGAGAGAGACCTAGAAGCATCAATGATGAGGGAGAAACACTGCTTGGCTGCTTCTTGCATGTGCCCTATTGGGGATCAGGCCCACAAGCCAGGCAAGTGCCCTCCTCAGGAATTGAACTGTGACCTCCTGGTTCATGGGTCAATGCTCACCCATTGAGCCACACTGTTCATGATACAAGGGCAGCTTTCATTCTCCCTTCATATACATTAACATTCTGGCACTTTCCTCTAAACACAGGTTCCCCACTCTTCCCTGGAGCACTTTATATCCAGGATGATTTTAAATGAGGGAATCCTCTCCTGTGCTTAGCAGTTCCCTACAGTTAATGGGCACTCAGCCCCTGAGTGTTCCTATCCCTGCTTTATCCCTGCTCTGCCTGTGGCCCCTTTTGCATCCTTCAGCAGGTCTCATAGCTCATCTCCTCCCTGTCTCCCTGCAGAGGGGGTTCTCTATGCTGCCACTGTGAGAAACTTCCTGGGGACGGAGCCGATTATCTCCCGGGCTGAGGGCCGTGCTGAGGATTGGATTCGGACAGAGATCTTGCCATCCTGGCTTAACGGTGGGGAGAGGTAGAGGGATACTGTGGGGACAGAGAGGGTGGGTGGAGGCTGGGTGACCCCTCACTGAGTCTGTGGGATCTGAGGCCACAGGTCTCCCCAGCTCCAGCCTTTGTCGCAGCCATGGCCTTGAGGCCAGCTGAGTGGGGGGATGAAGACGGAGACAAGGAAATCTACTTCTTCTTTATGGAGACTTCTCAAGCCTTTGACTCAGACGAGCACCTTAAAGTTCCTCGGGTGGCCCGTGTGTGTGCGGTGAGACTCCGAATCCAGCTGTCTGTCTGTTGTCTCCTACTCTGTCCTGGTCTCTGTCTTTTCTTCTCTGGTCTCCGTCTTTACATTTCTCCTCTATCTCCATTTTCCCTGTCTTGACTTATTTTCTGGTAGCGTGAAGAGTATGGGGAAAAGGCTCTAACGCCTTTAACTCCATAATTACCCTTGTGACACAGTGTCCCTAGTTGGTGTAGAGGTTAAAGTTGGGAATTGTTGAGAGGCCTGGGCTCCAGACCCTGCTCCACCACTTCCTGCCTCTGTGACTTGGGTCAGGTTCTTTAGCATCCTTATAGATGAGGATACTGATGATGCCTAGCTATAAGGGTTGTTTTGAGACCTAACTGAGATAAGGTATGGAAAGCACATAGTATGGTACTTTGTAAGTGCAACAATGAACTTAGTCCCCATCATTGTGACCCTGTCTACCCCTGTATCATTCCCTACTGCTAACTGTGTCTGTATCTCTACATTGCATTTTAATGGGTCTTGTCTTTTCATCTGTCCTTGTCTGGGAGAAACTTGTATTGGTCTCCACATTCTCCCTACAAATTTTGTCTTCTAAAGAGAAATGCCCATGCTCTTTTCACCCCAGGGGGACCTTGGGGGCCGGAGGACGCTCCAGAAGAGGTGGACGACCTTTCTGAAGGCTGACCTGCGGTGTCCAGGGCCTGTAGATGGCCGGGCCTCTAGTGTCCTGCAAGACATGTCTATTCTTCGACCTGAGACTGGAGTGGGGGCCCCCATCTTTTATGGCATCTTTTCCTCCCAGTGGTGAGGGGGTCCTGGTGTGGAGGAGAATTACAGGGTGGGAGATACGTGGGGCTGGCACCTTTCAGTGCTGTCTCTTCCAGAGGGAGTGGCTTCTCCCAGAAGCCGGCTGCATGGCTCCTATGCATTTCTTATGGGTCATCGCATTTGACAGGTGGCGAGTTTTCAACTAGTGCTCTTCAGATATCTGGCTCCAACCCGTGTCTCTTCTAGGGAGGGTGCTGCCATCTCAGCTGTCTGTGCCTTCCGACCACAAGACATTCGTACAGTGCTGAATGGTCCCTTCAGAGAGCTGAAAAATGACTGCAAAAGGGGACAGGCTGTCATGGACAGTGATGTACCCCAGCCCAGACCTGGAGAGGTAAGGGGTCTGGGGCAGCTCTTCACCCTATGCCAGAATAGCCTCATTAGAGCAAGAGCCCAAGTAAGCATCGCGGATACTTCCGGGCTCCTGGGAAACACTGTCACCTATCCTTTTTTTCCCTAGTGCATTGCTAATAATCCGAAATACCAGCAGTTTAACTCATCACTCTCCCTGCCTGACCGTGTGCTCACCTTCATCCGGGATCACCCCCTCATGTACAGGCCAGTGCTTCCAGTTGATGGCCACCCCTTGCTGGTCACTACAGATACAGTCTATCTCAGAGTTGTGGCCCACAGGGTGGCCAGCCTCTCAGGGCAAGACTATGATGGGGGACAGGTATGTTTAGTAGCCAAGTACGTTGCCCATCCCGTGCACACATGTTCTTGTCAAGGAGAGGGCTATATACTTACAGGTATGAGAGTCCCAGGCACAGGTACAGTGTGTCATTATGTCGTGCCATCTGCCTGCTTCCTAGAGGATGGACACCTCCACAGAGCTGTGCGGATTGGAGCCAACCTCAGCGTCCTTGAGGATCTGGCCTTATTCCCAGAGCCACAGCCAGTTGAGAATATGAAATTGTGTCAAGTGAGTCATAGATTTTGGGGAGTCTGGTGGGGAGACATTTGTGCTAGCTTGTGACACCAAAGTCTGGGAGATGCAGCATAGTCCTCTTTTTTACTAATTTTCTCTAGAGCTGGCTCCTGGTTGGCTCCCGTACTGAGGTGACACAAGTGAACACAACCAACTGTGGACGTCTCCAGAGCTGCTCAGAGTGCATCCTGGCCCAAGACCCTGTCTGTGCCTGGAGCTTCCGACTACAAGCGTGTGTGGCCCATGCTAGTAAGCATGGAGGGTGAGTGTGGCTTCCCCGGAGTCTTGCCTGCCGTCACAAAGCTCTGTCCTCTCCATATATCTGCCTATTTCTGATCTGTTCGTGCTGCCATCTGTGTTTCTTTTAGTGTCACTGTGTTTATCAGTCCCTACTAACTCATCTGTTTGTCCATCATTCCGGGCTCCTGGGAAACACTGTCACCTATCCTTTTTTTCCCTAGTGCATTGCTAATAATCCGAAATACCAGCAGTTTAACTCATCACTCTCCCTGCCTGACCGTGTGCTCACCTTCATCCGGGATCACCCCCTCATGTACAGGCCAGTGCTTCCAGTTGATGGCCACCCCTTGCTGGTCACTACAGATACAGTCTATCTCAGAGTTGTGGCCCACAGGGTGGCCAGCCTCTCAGGGAAACGCTCTGCTTACCACTGCTCTTGGCTTCACTGGCTACTGATGTTCTGATGGAAGTGAAGGGGTAGGTGTGGACTGAGCACCTGGACGGAGGAGGCTCTCGTGTTTGCCTGCTGTCTCTGAGCTCAGTGCCCAGCTTCAGTCGCTTCCCTTTGTGGACAGATGCACAGTGTGAATGTCCATGGGTGTGTGTGGCGGCATTTTGAATCCTTGTACAGGAGGAGCATGTCCTACTTGAAGTGACCGTCCTGCAGAAGCCTTACCTAGACGATTCACCATTTTGGCTTGGTTTTTCATTTTTGTCATTGGGGTATTTTGTTTGTTTTTGTTTTGCTTTGAGCTGGAAATTGCCCACACTATATTGCAGTTGGTACTGACTCTAGCTCCATCTGTTATATCCTCTGTCCACAGCAACTTCTCTTTTTCTCTACTGCTATCACTCTTGTCCTAGCCATCATCATTTCTTAATTGGATTACTCCAATAACCTCCAAATTGGTCTTGTTTTGTCCATTTGGGGATCCCATCATCCATTTTCCACTCACCAGTTAACTTAAAATCATGTGCCACATTGAAGCATATCCCTGACATTATATTCATCTACAATATTTCATTATATATCTGTATCAGATAAGAACTCTCTTAAAAACATTTTATTTTAGGAAATTTTAAACATTCAAAAACTAGATGGTATAATGAATTTCCATGTATCTATCATTCAGTTTCAACAACCATCAACTGACCAGTCTTACTTGATCACTATCTTCACTCACTCCCAATAATTTTAAAGCAAATCTTAGACATCATATCAGTTCACTCTTAAATCTTTCTGCATGTATCTGTTACACAGAAAGGCTTTAAAAAATGTAACCATATTATTATTATCATAGTGCAAACTCACTTTCTTAATGTCATCAACTATCTAACCAATGTCTGATTTTCCCAATTGCATGTACTTCAAGATAGTTTGCTTAAGTCAGGATCAAAATAATGTCCATCAATTGTAATTGGTTGATATGTTTCTTTTTTATTTTATTTATTTATTTTTTTTTCAAAATAATTTTTATTTCTTAATGTATTACAAAGAGTATTACATATGTCTCCCCCCCACCCCCA
>NW_006291219.1:19806-21721 GCF_000327345.1 Myotis davidii
TCGACCTCACCGGGGCCATCTTGACCCTGCCGGTGTCATACATTGCCAGGGTCATTTCAGCCTCACTGGGGCTGTCCCAACCTCACCGGGGCCGTCCCGACCTCACCAGGGCCATTTCGGCCTCACCAGGGTCGTTTCAACCTCACCGGGGCCGCCCTGACCTCACCGGGGCTGTCTCCACCTCCCTGGGGCCATTCCGACTTCACCCGGGCCTTTTTGGCCTCACCAGGGCTGTCCCAGCCTCATTGGGGCCGTCCCGACCTCACCAGGGCTGTTTCAACCTCACCGGGGCTGTCCCAACCTCACTGGAGCCGTTTCAACCTCACCGGGGCCGTCCCAACCTCACTAGGGCCGTCCCGACCTCACCGGTACTGTATCGGCCTCACCGGGGAAACATGAAGTTTGGCACTCTGTCCCCTGCCAGGTGGCTCACCACCAGACAAAATCTCCAGGCTTTCCTGGTGGCTGAACATCCACTACGCCTGCTCGGACTTCACCCTCCACCAAGTGCAAAGGCTGCCCATCTGCCGTCCCCCAGCGTCCCACGCGAGACTGGAACCGGTGGGCATGCTTGTGTACCTGCTGGTACAGCGGTTCCACATCGCCGGCCCGGTTGGGCCTGGCCCGGGCTTGCCCCGAACCCTACTCTGCCCCCCGAGTGCATCCCTCCCGGATGCGAGGAGCCAAAATCTTCAGCTTGCTGGGTTGGGCTCTGTACTTGGTGCCTCTGCACATCCTACTCGGTCTCACTGCTCTTCTTTCTTTCCTTCCAGTTGTAGAGCCTTCACTGGGCCAGCTTTCCCATGGTTCCATATGATAGCTGTTTGTCCCACAGTTGGTAGGCTCTATGTTGTTGTGGGAGGCAGCACGCACAGTTCTCTTCCTTACGCCGCCATCCTGGTGCTCCTGGGTCTGCTTCTTGAGCATGTCTCCCATGGGTGTGAGGAGTTGAAGTCTGCAATTTGTTGGGTTAGGCTGCAAAAATGCAGGTGAGTCTTTTTGTGCACCTGGCACAGTTTGGATGGGGATGTAAATTGATTAGGGCTGGGTCTCGGAGTTGCCAGGGTGGAGCAAATAGCAGTGGCAGCATTTCCGTGGTGGCTCCTCGCCTCTCCGGGACACCGGGACTTCGCGTCCCCCAGTGCCAGCGAGTAGCCGTGCGCCAGAGCCTCCCCTGCTCTCTGACCTCTGCAGGGCTGTGCTGCCTCTCCCCGTGGGGCCTGGGGCCTCAGAGACCCGCCCTGAGCATGCCCAGAGGATTCAAGGGATTGTAACTGCTTCCGAATGAAAAAAAAAAAACCTGTGCATCCAGTTGCAGCCCGCCTGGTGCGTGAGTGTGTACCTCTGTTTTTGGTGCCTCTGTAGCTCCTACTCAGTCTCACTGTGCTTCTTTCTTTCCTTCCAGTTGTAGAGCTTCCACTGGGCCAACGTCCCCATGGTTCTGAATGGTGGTTGTTTGTCTTATAGTTGGTAGTTTCAATGATGTTGTGGGAGGCAGCATGCACAGGTCTATTCCCTACGGCGCCATCTTGGTTCCCTGGATGCCTTTTATTTCCTCTTCTTTTCTAATCACAATGGCTAATACTTCCAGTCACTGGGCCAGTCCCCATGGTTCTGAATGGTGGTTGTTTTTCTTATAGTTGGTAGTTTCAATGATGTTGTGGGAGGCAGCATGCACAGGTCTATTCCCTACGGCGCCATCTTGGTTCCCTGGATGCCTTTTATTTCCTCTCTTTTTCTAATCACAATGGCTAATACTTCCAGTACTATGTCGAACAGGAGTGGTGAGAGTGGGCATCCCTATCTTGTTCCTGTTCTTAAGGGAAATGGTTTTAGTTTTTGCCCATTGAGTATGATGTTGGCTGTGGGTTTGTCATATATGGCTTTTATTATGTTGAGGTATGATCATTCTATT
>NW_006291219.1:25377-25595 GCF_000327345.1 Myotis davidii
TGCGCCTGCAATCAAGGCACAAGCCCCTTACCGGAATCAAACCCAGGACCCTTCTGTCTGCAGGCCGATGCTCCATCCACTGAGCCAAACCAGTCAGGCTGGGTCATGTTCTTTATCCATTTAGGCACTCAATGTCTTTTGATTGGAGCATTTAGTTCATTTATCTTTAAAGTTATTATTTAAAAGTACTTGCTTGTAGCCATTTTTATTTTTTGTGC
>NW_006291220.1:0-213 GCF_000327345.1 Myotis davidii
AAAGAAATTTAGTGTGGAAAAATGGACACATTACACCATCTAAATTTTTTTTCAATCCTGACCCAAGCATATTTTTTCCATTGATTTCTAGAGAGTGGAAGGGGGAGAGAAAGAAAGAAATATGGATGTGAGAGAGACACATTGATTGGGTGCCCCTGCCAGGGCTGGGGAACCTGTGGACTGACAATCTAATTACTGAGCCAAACTGGCCAG
>NW_006291221.1:0-740 GCF_000327345.1 Myotis davidii
CACTTCCAGCATCACATAGCAGTACAGAAGTCTATGAGCTTCAACAAGGAGCTCCCACTCCTCCTCACAGAAGGCAATGGTCACGTCCTCAAAGTTCATATCCTGTCACGATGGGAACAGTTCAGTCCATGATCAGTTTCTCGCCTAGGTTTTTATAATCATCACGCTCCCCCCTCACACACAACTATTTGCTCCGTCAACTCCACACAACAGAGGAGACAGCAGGCCTTGGTCCCAGCAAGTCACTCTCTCCTTATATTCCTACTGATGCTGTGTCTTCCCACAGCAATGAAGACAGTTGAGCAGAGAGAAGATACCTGAGCTCTGGGCCTCACATGTAGGCCACACTGCCCCTTGTCAATAAAGTGGGTGTCAAGAACATAGGACAGGGAGAGATGTGAGTGATTTGTTGCTGCTCTTGTCAGGCAATCTCCTTGTAATCCCCCAGATTGTTCCTCAAAGACACCACATACATGGTATCACACTTCCACCTTACACCCTCATTCCAGGGCCATCAGTTCTCACTACCTGCTGCACATAGTTCTTTGAAAACACTTCTCTCACACAGCTTCCTTCCCAGGCACACAAATTCGAAGGTAACACAGATTTGCCTTGATGAGCATGAGTGGCTTCCTAATCACCTTCATTTCCAAAATTATTCACCAACTTCATAACCTCTTTTTCTCTCACCTTCTGCTTTACCCACACCAGTGGAGAGGTTCAAGCCCAGGTAACATGGC
>NW_006291222.1:0-287 GCF_000327345.1 Myotis davidii
TTACCATTTTTCTCTTTTATTATATAGGATAAACTACAATAATAACATCCCAAATTACTCAAACACTTGGAAGCTGAATAACATGATATTCAATATTGACTGGGTTAACAATGAGATCAAAGAAGAAATTTAAAACATCCTGGAAACTAATGACAATGAAAACACAACAATCCAAAGCCTATGGGACACAATGAAAGCAGTACTGAGAGGGAAGTTTATAGCTCTACAGGCCTATCTCAAAAAACAAGAAAAAATGGTAGTAAATCATCTAACTCTACAACTCAAAG
>NW_006291222.1:1369-8706 GCF_000327345.1 Myotis davidii
GCCTAAGCCAGCAGGTGGTCAGCCCCCAAGGGGTCCCAAACTGCAAGAGGGCACAGGTCAGGCTGAGGGATTCCCCCTCCAAGTGCACAAATTTTTGTGCACCAGGCCTCTAGTCTTAAATAAATTTAATGTGAATTTAAATTCAGCAGGTCAACAAAACAACGAGAAAACCCACTGTGTGGGAAAACATATTTGCCAATGTCATATCTGATGAGGGCCAAATCTCCAAAATTTATAGGGAACTCATACAACTTAACAAAAGGAAGATAATCATTCCAATCAAAAAATGGGCAAAGGACCTAAATAGACACCTTTCAAAAGAGGACATTCAGGAATCCAAGAGAAATAAGAAAACATGCTCAAAGTAACCACTCATCTGAGAGATGCAAATCAAAACAACAATGCGGTACCATCCCACACCTGTCAGAATGGCTGTCAACAACAAATCAACAAATGACAAGTGCTGGAGAGGATGTGGAGAAAAAGGAACACTCGTGCACTGCTGGTGGGAATGCAGACTGGTGCAGGCACTATGGAAGACAGTATGGAGTTTCCTCAAAAAACAAAAAATGGAACTCCCATTTGACCTGTGATCTCACTTCTAGGAATATATCCCAAGAAACCAGAAACACCAATCAGAAAGGATATATGTACCCCTATGTTCATTGCAGCACAATTCACCATAGCTAAGATCTGGAAATAGCCTAAGTGCCCATCAGTAGATGAATGGATTAGAAAACTACATGTGTACATCTACACAATGGAATACTTTGCTAGTGTAAAAAAGAAGGAACTCTAACCATTTGCAACGGCTTGGATGGAACTAGAGAGCATTATGCTAAGTGAAATAAGCCAGTCATGAAGGAAAAATACGGCATGATGTCACTCATTCATGGATAATAGAGACCATTATATACTATTGAACAATAATAGATACAGAGGCAGAGGTGCCTCAAACAGATTGTCAAACTGCAGCAGGAAGGCAGGAGAGGGTTGGGGTGCAGGAGGGAGGGGGTAAGGGTTCAACCTAAGGACTTGTATGGATGCATATAAGCAAAACCAATGGACATAAAACACTGGGGGGTAGGGGAGGCCAGGGGATTCTCAATGGCGGGAAAAAAAGACACGTATGTAATACACTTTGTAGTACATTCAGCAATAAAAACAAAAAGACAGAAAATACTTTCAGCTAAAGAAACACAAGCAATGTCAACCATGAAATCCATACCCGGTGAAACTAACATTCAAAGAACAAGAAGATCGTGGCAACATGGATGGACCTGGAGTGTGTTTTGCTAACTGAGATAAGCCAGACCACGAAAGACAAATACTGTATGGTATCACCTATGTGGAACCTATAAAGAAAAAAAGTTTAAAACCTTTAGAAACGCAGAGTACAATGGTGGTTCCCCGTGGTTGGGAAGTGAGAAGAACAGGAAGAGCCTGGCAAAGGAGTACAAAATAGCAATAAAATACTGAACTAACATCTGAGGATGTACATCCGTGGTGGTTATAGTTGACAATACTGTATTGTATAATTGAAAGTTTCATAGAAAGTAAAATTTCAGCAATTACAACGCAAAAATTAAAGATGTTAATAGGGGAAATGATGACTGTTCTTACTAGTAACTGGGTGGTGAGAATCTTTTCACAGTGTATGTGTGTATCAAATCATCACATGATGCACTGCATATACATTAAAATTTTGTTTGTCAATTATATCTCAAGAAAGCGGAAAAAAATGAGGATACATTTCTAAATGAGAAAAAGCATGAAATAATAACCTTTTCCCACAATGGAAAGCCAAATATACACAAAGGCAGTTTACACATGGGAATGGCTAAAGAAATATTTCCTATCAGAAAAGAATGATGAAAGAACAAACCTTGGAGCTCCATAGACCAAAGAAGAAGAGGAAAAGGAGGAACATGGATATCTAGAAACTGGCTTCAGTCATCCATCCCCGTCAGGAAAGTAACATGGTACTCTCTCAATGACAGACTGTGAGTAGTTTCTTATAACACTAAACATATTATTACAATACCACTAAGCATCTGTACTCTTGAGTATTTGTCTATGAAAAACCAAAACTTATGTCTACACAAACCCTGGACAGAATCGGTCGTCACAGGTTTGGAGGAAATAATGAACACCGGGGAAATTCCAGATGTTTTTCCACAGTGAAACAATACAGAAACCGTGATACATCCATACCATGGAGTCGTCCTCAAAAATAAAAACAAGGAACTGCTGATGCATGCCACAAGTCAGATGAACATCCAAGGACTAAGGCTGAGGAAAATGTAGTCATAAAAGGGCACGATGACACATACATATGGGAATAGAAATGTTCTGTATCATGACTGTGGAAGTGGTAAGGTAGTGCAGATCAAACCTACTCATGTTACAAAATCAAACACAACGCAACACATACACACAAAACAATAGACTTAAAATGGAGAAATGCGAAGGCAATTTATGGGTTGCCTCAATGTCAACATCCTGGTTGTGGTATTGTGCTATAGTTTTGCAAGATGTTATCATTGGGGGAAACTGGATCAACTGTACACTAGATCTCTCTGTATTGATTCTTACAATTGCATGTGCAGTCAAATTTTACTCAAAAATTTACTATTTAATTTTAAATGATTTTTAAATAGAAAAAGCTATCTTTCGCTCACCTAAGGAGTATTACTGAATCTACATTAAACATTGATATTTGTAATATGTATCATTTCAAACTCACCACCATCAGAATGGCTGCGGGCACGATCAACATCTTTACCAGCAGGCTTACTTCCCAAGTCTAGTGGGTTTTTCATCACCTGAGCATTTTCGTCAGGGTTGGTCGGTGATTTCTCCTTTCCTATAAGGGAAACATATTTCAAATGCTGTAAGAAAACACTCCCAAACCCATATTCTATATTCAATGCAACTATCGTTCAGTAATGAAGTCAAAAATGAGATAATTATATACAAAAGGAAAGAAGACTTTGTCATCAATTCATATTTTAGCATAGCTAAAGGAAAATCCAAAAACAGAAAAGATATCATGGAAAAAACTCTCAGGCATCCAGAAGGACAAAGAATAACGGAAAGAACAGAAAAAGAGATGCAGACAAGCTGCATCTACTCATATCTCACCGGAGGGAATGCAAAATGGTGAAGCCATACTGGAGAGCAGTGTGTCAGTTTCTTATCCAAAATTAAGAATATAATACCATAGACCAGAAATTGCAATCTTGGACATTCCACTCAGAGAAATGTAAACTGTGAGAATGAGTGAAATGAATGAAATGAAGCAAGATTTTACAATCCGTATTTCACTTAATAGTGAACCAATACACAAAAGAGTACTACATCCATACCATGTTATATCTTCAACAAAAAGAAGGAACTACTGATGCATGACACAAGTCCAATGAATATGCAGAAGAACAAGTGTTATGATCAGCATTATCCTAATACCCCAAACAGGAACCCCTAAAAATTTTGGAAAGGTGGACAATAACTATATGATGGCACTTCCATACCATGGAATACTACGCTGAGATGGAATAAAAATAAGGAATAAGTGATACACACAATGACATGACTGAGTTTCTAGGAAATTGTATTTAGGGAGAGAACACAATGTCAAGGCACTCAGGACTCCATTTATATAACAATGCTTAAGGGGGAAATTACATATCTGGAGAATAGATTTACTGTGAAGAGCAACTTGAAAAAAAAAACACAACAGCTGAAGGCAGAGAGGGAATGGGAATTGGGAGTGTGAATGTCCACCTGAGTGAGGTGGGTGTGCTTATAAAAGAGCATTAATAGGGGCCATTGGTGGAGATCAAACTGTTTGAGGTCTTGCCTGTTGTAGAGGATATGGGGAAAATTTGTAGAGAATTAAACGTCCACATTACCACAAGTGAAACTGGGGACATCTCAATAATATCTAGAGGGTGTCAGGTCAGTTAACTTAATAGTAATAAATTTCTACCATTTTGCAAGTTCATACCATTGAGGTAATTTGTGTATGGCAACACAGAATTTCTCTGTATCATTTCCTACAACTGCAGATGCTGCTAAATATCTGATAATGAAAACTGAAATTAGAAAATACTGCCTAACTTTTTCACAATCTTCTTCACTGAGAATGTTGATGAATCTAGATTAAAGGTGCTACCTCTCATCATTTCAAACCCTACATTACTGGTATGAATACAGCAACATACTAAGGAAAAATCTGCCTAGTGTACTTTTTCAAGACAACTGGATTATTTGTTTTCTCAGGGCTTTTTGCAGAGCTGGTTTAAACTTCTACCAACATTTCTATAAAGAAAATACTTCCAGGTATGGAAAGACAAGCAATGTCAACCATGAATCCCATACCCGGTGAAACTAACATTCAAAGAACAAACAGATCATGGCAACATGGATGGACCTGGAGTGTGTTTTGCTAACTGAGATAAGCCAGACCAGAAAAGGCAAATACTGTATGGTATCACATATGTGGAACCTATAAAGAAAAAAAATTTCTAAGCCTTAGAAACGCAGAGTAACATGGTGTCTCCCTTTGGTTGGGAAGTGAGAAAAATAGAAAGAGCTTGGCAAAGGAGTACAAAATATCAGTAAAAGACTGAAATAGCATCTGAGGATGTACACGTGGAGGCTATCGTTGACAATACTGTATTGTATAATTGAAAGTTTCATAGAAAGTAAAACTTCAGAATTCCACCACAAAACTTGAAGATGTTAGTATGGAAAATGATTCCGCTTCTTCTTATTAGCAACTGGGTGGTGAGAATCCTTTCACAGTGTACGTGTGTATCAAATCATCACATTATGCACTGCATATACATTAAAATTTTCTTTGTCAATAATATCTCAAGAAAGCGGAAAATAGAAATGAGGATACATTTCTAAAACAGAAAACGCATGAAATAATACCCTTTTCCTACAATGGAAAGGCAAATATATACAAAGGCAGTTTACACATGAGATTGGCAAAAGAAATATTTTCTATCAGAAAAGAATGACGAAAGAACAAACCTTGGAGCTCCATACACCAAGGAACTATAAGAAAAGGAGGAAGATGGATATCTAGAAACTGGCTTGAATCATCCAAACCCGGCAGGAAAGTAACATGGTACAGTGTCAATAACAAAATGTGAGTAGTTTCTTATAACACTAAACATCTTATTACAATACCACTAAGCATCTGTACCCTTGAGAATTTATCTACGAAAAATCAAAACTTATGTCTACACAAACCCTGGACAGGAACGGTCGTCACAGCTTTAGATGAAATAATGAACAGAGGGGAAATTCCAGATGTTTTTCCACAGTGAAGCAATACAGAAAGTGTGGTACATCCATACCATGGAGTCGTCCTCAACAGTAAAAACAAGGAACTGCTGATGCATGCCACAAGTCAGATGAATATCCAGATGAACAAGTGTTATGATCAGCTTTACCCTAATACCCCAAACAGGAACCCCCGAAAATTTTGAAAAGGTGGACAATAACTATATGATGGAACATCCATACCATGAAATACTATGCTGCGATGAAAAGAAAATAAGGAATAAGTGATACATACAAAGACATGACTGAGTACTAGAAAATTGCATTTAGGGATAGAAGCCAATCTCAGGAACGACAGGAATCGATTTATATAACAATGCTGAAGGGGGAAATTACAGATCTGGAGAATAGATTCACTGTTAAGAGCAACTTGAAAGAAAAAACACAGCAGTTGAAGGCAGAGAGGGAATGGGAATTGGGAGTGTGAATGTCAAACTGAGTGAGGTGTGTGTGCTTATAAAAGAGCATTAATAGGGGCAATTGGTGGAGATCAAACTCTTTGATGTCTTGCCTGTTGTAGAGGATATGGGGAAAATTTGTATAGAAGTAAACAGCCAAGTTAACACAAGTGAAACTGGGGACGTCTCAATAATATCTGGAGAGTGTCAGGTCAGTTAACTTCATAGTAATAAATTTCTACCATTTTGAAAGTTCATACCATTGTGGTAATTTGTGTATGGCAACACTGAATTTTTCTGTATCATTTCCTACAACTGCAGATGCTGCTAAATACATCTAAAAATGAAAACTTAAATTAGAAAATGCTGCCACTGTCTTTCTTCACTAAGAATGTTGATAAATCTAGATTAAATGTGCTACCTCTCATAATTTCAAACCCTACATAACTGGTTTGAACACAGCAACATCCTGAGGAATTATTTGGCTAGTGTACTTTTTCAGGACAACTGGATCATTTGTTGTCTCTGGGCTATTTGCTAAGCTGGTTTGAACTTCTCCCAACATTTCTATAAAGAAAATACTTCCAGGTATGGAAAGACAAGCAATGTAAACCATGAATTCCATACCCGGTGAAACTAACATTCAAAGAACAAACAGATCATGGCAACATGCATGGACCTGGAGTGTGTTTTGCTAACTGAGATAAGCCAGACCAGAAAAGACAACTACTGTATGGTATCACGTATGTGGAACCTATAAAGAAAAAAATTTCAAAGCCTTAGAAACGCAGAGTAGCATGGTGGCTCCCTGTGATTGAGAAGTGAGAAAAATAGGGAGAAGCTGGCAAAGGAGTACAAAATATCACTAAAAAAATGAACTAGCATCTGAGGATGTACATACGTGGTGGCTACAGTACACAACAATGTATTGTATAATTGAAAGTTTCATAGAAAGTAAAACTTCAGCAATTTCACCACAAAAATTAAAGACGTTAATAGGGGAAATGATGACTCTTCTTCTTACTAGTAACTGGGTGGCGAGAAGCTTTTCACAGTGTATGTGTGTATCAAATCATCACATTAGGCACTGCACATACATTAACATTCTGTTAGTCAATTATATCTCAAGAAAGCGGAAAAAAGAAATGAGGATACATTTCTAAATAAGAAAAAGCATGAAATGATGACCTTTTCCCACAATGGAAAGCCAAATGTATACAAAGGCAGTTTACACATGGGAATGGCTAAAGAAATATTTCCTATCAGAAAAGAATGATGAAAGAACAAACTTTGGAGCTCCATAGACCAGGGAAGAATAAGAAAAGGAGGAACATGGATATCTGGAAACTGGCTTGAGTCATCCATCACCATCAGGAAAGTAACATGGTACTGTCTCAATGACAGACTGTGAATAGTTTCTTATGACACTGAACATCTTATTACAATCCCACTAAGCATCTGTACTCTTGAGTATTTGCCTATGAAAAATCAAAACTTATCTCTACACAAATCCTGGACAGGGACGGTCGTAACAGCTTTAGAGGAAAAAATGAACACCGGGGAAATTCCAGATGTTTTTCC
>NW_006291223.1:0-296 GCF_000327345.1 Myotis davidii
CAGGGGGCAGACGCTCAGCGCAGGAGCTACCATGACCCGCACTGGCCATTTAAAAATAAACAGCACTGCGGACCTGGTGCCAACAAACCAACACTCGGCTTCCCCCAAGTGGGACACAGACCCGCCACCACCCTGGAGCGACACCCCACCAAATCGCAGCCAATGCTGCCAGGACCCCATGGTACAAAATGCGGCCCACAGCCCAGCCCAGCCTGGAGACAAAAACAGATGCCGAGTAATGACATCACATAGCGACACCCAGTTTCCTCTCCCTAGCGACTAACCTCCTTGGAGTT
>NW_006291224.1:0-547 GCF_000327345.1 Myotis davidii
AGCAGTGCAAGAAGGTTCCTTTTTCTCTGCATCACCTCCTGCACTTGTTGTATGTTGATTTGTTGACAGTAGCCATTCTGACAGGTGTGAGATGGTACCTCATTGTTATTTTGATTTGCATCTCTCAGATGATCAGTGACTTTGAGCATGTTTTCATATGTCTCTTCACCTTCCTTATGTCCTCTTTCCAAAGTATCTATTTAGGTCTGTTGCCCATTTTTTGATTGGATTGTTTATCTTCCTTTTGTTAAGTTGTATGAGTTCCCTGTAACTGTTGGAGATTAAACCCTTATTGGTGATAACATTGGCAAATGTTTACCCATGCAGTGGGCTTTCTTGTTGTTTTGTTGATGCTTTCTTTTGCTGTGCAAAAGCTTTTTATTTTGATGTAGTCCCATTTGTTTATTTTCTCCTTAGTCTCTCTTGCCCTAGGATCGGTGTCTGTAAAGATATTGCTACAGCAAATGTCTGTAATTTTGCTGCCTATGGAGTCTTGTAGGATTTTTATGGTTTCCCGTCTTACATTCAAGTACTTTAACCATTTTGA
>NW_006291224.1:9036-11129 GCF_000327345.1 Myotis davidii
ATCGCCTGCTGCCAGACAGTCCAGTTTCTCCCCGCATGAGTCCTGGGTCCCCAGAGACTTCCCGGAACCGGAGTTCAGAGCCGTCGGGAGCTTGTGACTCCCTCCGGATTCAAAAAGACCGCCGCGTCCTCGGGTGCCAGCCCCTTTCCGCGCGCGCGAGCCCTGTACCTCTGCGCTTCTCTTCTGCAGCTTCTCTTGCTCTCAGTGTGCTTTTCTTTCCTTCTAGTTGTAGAATTTACAGTCAGCCAGGCTTCCTGTGGATCTGGATGATGTCCGTATTGTTTTTCTGAGGTATTAATCAATTGTTGTGAGCGGCATCAACTTCCCGGTGTTTATCTCTGCCGCCATCTTAGTTTCTCCCTACTGTGAATTCTTTTTCTGACATATTGCATGTCTCTGTTTCATTTACTGCCTTTCTTGGTGATTTCTCTTTTTCTTTCCTTTGGGGGTTGTTTCCCCATTCTTGCTTTCAGCAGAAGGTCCAAGTGCCGAGTTGCAGGTGCCTGAGCCATGCACAGCAGGAGCACCTAATCATCAGAACATCACTGAAGAGCTCAGACACTGCGATGTGTCCCTGCTGTGGGTCAGGGGGAGCCTCATGCGTCAAGAATCAGAGTCATGGGCACTCAGTGCAGCCTTGTGCATGCACCAAGAATCAGGGTCCCCATGTGTGCACCAAGAATTGGAGTCACTGGCACTCTGTGCAGCTTCATGAACACACCTAGAATCAGGTTCCCCGCATGCATGCACTGAGAAACAGAGTCCCTACATGCGTGTGCTGAAAATCAGAGTCTCCAAGCGTGCGCCAGGAATCAGAGTCTCCATGTGTGCGTGCCAAGAATCGAGAATCAAAGTCTTTGGTGCTCAGTGCGGCCTTGCATGTGCACTGATAATCAGAGTCCCCCTACATACACACGACGAGAAACAGTGTTCCTGCATGCATGCGGGGAGAATCAAAGTCAGTGTCGCTTAGTGCGGCCTCTTGCTCATGCTGAGATTCAGTCCATGCACATGCGCGTTGATAATCAGAGTTTCCATGTGTTGGTGGGAGGCCCGCTCATGTGCCACGGGTCGCACAGGCCTTAACTTACTGCGGAGGGCCAGCAGGGAGGGGGATGCACTCTGTGACTCACAGAAATCTGCGACCAGGGTGTCTAGAGTTTGGTGTCCCTGGATCTAAAGCTGTGGTAGCAGGTCTTTGTCCAGAGTGGCCGTAGTATCCCGGTTTGCATCCGAGGGCAGTCTGGGTGGTGGTTAGGCTAGAATCTTAGTCACAGCAGTTCTGTCCTTCAAGATGGCAGTGGTTTATGTGCCAGCACCAGCCACTTGGGGGTGTTTGCAGTAGCAGCAGCAGCAGCAGGGTCTTGCAGTCTAAAACTGCCTGGTCCACCAGCCCCTGAAAGTCTTGCAGGATCTAACTGTCCCTAGCTCACACACACACTCACTACACACATGCACACACTCCCCTTTCACTCACTCACTCAGTCACTCACTCTCTCCCTGCCATCTTTCCAGTCACTATCTTCCTTCCTCTTGCCAATAGTTTTTGTGTGTGTGTGTGTATTCTTTAGGGTTCTCCACAGTATCATGTCATCTGAAAATAACAGCAGTTTTTCTTCTTTCTTTCCAATTTGGATGCCTTTTATTTACTTATTTTTTCTGTCTGGTTGCTGTGGCTAGGACTCCAAGTACTGTGTTGAATAAGAGTGAAGAAAGCAGAAAGCAGATGTCCCTGTCTTGTTCCTGATCTTAAGAGAAACACTTTGTTTTTCCCTATTGAGTATGATGTTGGCTGTCGTTTTTCATATATGGCTGTTGAGGTATGACCCCTCTATTCCCATTTTTTCTGAGAGTTTTCATCATAAATGGATGTGGGATTTTGTCCAATGCTTTCTCTGCATCTATTGATAAGATCATATGATTTTTAAACCTTCATTTTGTTTATGTGGCTTATCACATGAATAGATTTGCAGATATAGACTCAACCTGGAATACCAGGAATACATTCCTTTGATCATGGTGTATAATCTTTTTTTTTTAATATATTTTTTATTGATTAAGAAATTACATATGTGTCCTTGTCCCCACGTCAC
>NW_006291224.1:12614-20955 GCF_000327345.1 Myotis davidii
GATCGCTCGCTGCCAGACAGTCCAGTTTCTCCCCGCTTGAGTCCTGGGTCCCCAGAGACTTCCCGGAACCGGAGTTCAGAGCCGTTGGGAGCTTGTGACTCCCTCCGGATTCAAAAAGACCGCCGCGTCCTCGGGTGCCAGCCCCTTTCCGCGCGCGAGCCCCGTACCTCTGCGCTTCTCTCCTGCAGCTTCTCTGGGTCTCAGTGTGCGTTTCCTTCCTTCTAGTTGTAGAGTTTACAGTCAGCCAGGCTTCCTATGGTTCTGGATGAAGTCCGTATTGTTTCTCTGAGGTATTAATCAATTGTTGTGAGCGGCCTTAATTTCCCGGTGTTTATCTCTGCCGCCATCTTAGTTTCTCCATGGTGTATAATCTTTTAATGTATTGCTGCATTTGGTTTGCTGATTATTTATTGCGGATGTTTGCATATGTGTTAGTAGATATTGGCCTATAATCTTCTTCTTTTGAAATGTCTTTGTCTGGTTTTAGAATCAGAGTAATGTTTGCTTCATAAAATGAGCTTTGAAGCCTTCTTTTCTTGTCTACTTTTTAGAATAGTTTGAGAAAAATAGTCATTTTTCCTTTGAATGTGTGATAAAATTCACCTGTGAAGTCATCTGGTCCAAGACTTGGTTTGTTGCAAATTTCTGGATTATAGACTCATTTTCATTAGTAGTTATCATTCTGTCCAGATCTTTGCTTTCCTCTTGTCTCATCTTGGAAAATAGTTTCTTTCCAGGAATTTAAACATTTCTTCCTTGTCATCCAACTTTTTGGCATATAATTGTTTATAGTATTTTCTTATACTCCTTTGTATTTCTGTGGTGTAAGTTGTTACTTCTTTTTCATTTCTGATTTTATTTATTTGGATACTCTCTTTTTTATTGTTTCCCCCATCAACCCCTATGTCTTTTGATAGGAGCATTTAATCCATTTACTTTTAAGTACTTGTTTGTTGCCATTTTTATTCTTTATGCCTTTGTTCCCATTTCCTTTTCTATTCCTTCTTTTTACAGTAGTCCCTTTAGCATTTCTTGCATTGCTTGCTTGGTGGTAATAAACTCCTTAGCCCTTTTTTGTCTGTGAAGCTCCTGATTTCCCCTTCAAATATGAATGATAGCCTTGCTGGATAGAGTATTCTTAGATTCAGTCCCTTGCTTTGCATCACTTTGTATATTTCATTCCATTTCCTCTGGCCTAATGTGTTTCTGTTGAAAAATCAGTTGATATTCTAATGGGATATTCCTTCTAGGTAAGTTTCTGTTTTTCTCTGGCAGCTTTTACGATTCTTAATTTGTCATTGATATTTGCCAATTTAATTATGGTGTGTCTTGGTGTGGGTCATTTTAGGTTCATCTTGTTTAGGACTCTGTGCTTTTTGGACTTATGTGGCTTTTTTCTTCCCCACATCAAGGAAGTTTTCTGTCATTATTTCTTCAAACAGGTTTTCTATTCCTTGCTCCACCTCCTCTCCTTCTGGCACCCCTATTATGCAGTTGTTTTTTTGTTTCATGTTGTCCCAAAGCTCCCTTAGGCTCTCCTCCTGCTTTTTAAGTTTTCTTTCCAGTTGCTGCAGTGTGTGGGTGGTTTTTTTCTACCTTGTCTTTTAACTCACTGATGTGGTCTCAGGTTCTTCTAGTGTACTGTTGAAACTGTCCTTTGCGTTCTTAATTATGCTATGTCATTCTTCATTTCCTTTTGATTCTTCTTGATTTCCTCTTGATTCTTACACATGCTGAATTTGACTTCCATCCTTTTCAGTGTCCTTATAACCATTACTCTGAATTCTTTCTCTGACAAATTGCTTGCCTCCATTTTGTTTATTTTCTTTTCTGGTGATTTCTCCTTTTCTTTCAACTGGGGGTTGTTTCTTTGTCTCCCCATATTTGCTGTTCCTTTGTGATTGTTTCTACATATTTGATCAAACTTCTATGCCACCAGATTTTTTGAGTTTGTATTATACAGTAGATGTTTTTGGGACCCAGTGGTGCAATCTCTCCAGTGTTCTTGGCTGGGCAATCTAGGGATGCCTCCTATTTGGGTATTTGTGTTCTCTTGGTGTATTTGGGTCTTGAGTGTTATTGTCCTGTTCGTGGGTGGAGTCTCCTCTCAATGTGTCTGGTTATGTGCCTCACTCTCTACCACATTGACCAAATATCACAAAATACAACTCGACATGACAGAACACAAACGGAACAAAACACGAATGTATTCACAACACTGATAACCCCAATATAAGTGACCACCACAGAAATTAGTGGACAGAAAAAAGAGCAAAGATGATACTGAGGAGGTAAAAACTGGTAAAAGAGAAAAGAAAAAGAAAAAAAGAAAAAAATATATATGGGGAGAAAATACCATAGAACAAACAGATAAACAAAAAAATGCAAGCAACAAACACCCATAAAAGAGGGTGGGGCAGAATCTGTAGAGGCAGAGCTTATATACAGAAAATAAGGTTGAGGAATTGAATGAATATGGGGAGGACCTCATTCAGTATAGAGGAGGTAGAAAGAAGATGAGTGGATGAGAAGAAAAGAAAGAAAAAGAAAAAAGTTTTTAATAAAAAATAAAAATAGGATAACATAACAATTAAAAAATTAAAAATAGAATGAATAAAAATATTGCAAAAAATAAAAAACAAACAAGAAAATCAAAGAAAATAAAGAAAAAATTTAAATAAAAGATTAAAAACAAAATAAAATAAAAGTAAAAATAAAAAATTAAAGATTAAAAAAATAAATAAAGTAAAAATAAAAAAGTGAAGTGTCATTCATTTCAGTCGAGTTTTAATGCCCCATACAGGCTGGTTTAAGATCCCACTCTTCTGTGCTGTCTGTCACTTTTGTTTCCTATTAGATAGCCAGCACTTTGTTGAAGTTCCAAGCTCCTCTGTTTGTGTTTATCTCCACCACCTTGACTGTCAGCAGGCAGGACCAATCTGCCCAGTTAGCCTGTCTGCCTGCTTTCAATATTAATCTCTTAAGCGGCTGTTTCTGACAGGGCTATAGTTAGGGAGGCTGCTGTAGTGCTCTCTGGGACTGAACAACCTCTCTTCAATCCAGTCCCTGAGGGCTCTTAAGGGCTATTCAGATTTTTTTTTAGTCCTTTGTACTCTTCAGGATGTAGTCTGGGCGTGGCTGTATTGGTTGCCTGGAGACTGAAGGGAGGGGCTAACTCTACAGGAAAAAATGGCTGCTTAGGTCCAGAGTATGAGGAATGTCCCAGTGCCGGACGCAAGGTCACCTTTTCCTGACCTGCTCTTCTCCACAACCTCTCCCTGGACTCTACAAGTCCGCACTTCCACCTGCACCTCAGCCATGGGTGAGTGTTTGTATTTGAAAGGTCCTATGTACTGGGTTTAGCAAATAAAAGCAAAGACCAAAAAGAGGGGAAACAATCGCATGACTGGGAATTCCTCTCCTCCGCCTTCCCCTCCCCCCTGGTACCATGCGGTTTGGGCAGTTATTCAGGCCCAAACCTGAATGGGGGTCTGGGCTCAGCCTTTAATGGCTGTGGACTTAGATCTAGAATCCCCTGCCACCAGCAGCCCTGTGAACTTCCTTTCCACAGTCAGATGTTATGCTTGTTTCCAAGGGGCGCGGACTTGGTGCCATGCAGCTTCCTTCCAGTCCTCTTGGCTCAGAGGTCTCACAGCTCTCTCCAGCCCAGACCCCCGATCCTACCATTCTCCAGGTGTCCTCTGTCCTTCCTGTCTGAGAATTGTCTCACCAGCTGTGTCCACTTTGCTAATTCTGGGTGGATGTTATTCGATTTAGATGCGCTTTCTATCTGCTCTGGGATAAGGCTCAGGACATGTCTGCCTATTCGGCTGCCATTTTGTCATATTTTGAGTTCTTAGTGTCCAGCACTAAGCATGACCAAGGTAGACACCCAGGAAATGGCAAGTCTGGCTAAGCCCCAGGAGCTCTTCAGGTCTGACTTGGGAACCTCCTTGAGAAGTCTTCTTCCCTGGCACACTGTTGTTTCCATGCCATCCACCATGAATCCCCACAGCTCTGAACTGTAGACTTAAAAATATTTGCAGAGTCTGGCCAGTGTGTCTCAGTTGGCTAAGCATGGTCCTGTGCACCAAAAAACTGCTGGTTTGATTCCCAGTCAGGGCACATACCCAAGGTTGTGGGGCCAATCCCTTGTTGGGGAGCATACATCTTTATGATCTTCCCCTTTAGGTGCTCCTCCTCTCCATGGTTACTGCACCTAGGTGGACCTCTTAGGCCCTAGACCAAGTCTTGATCCATCTCACTGTGGAACCACCTGGCAGTGCTTGGCATTAGAGTAGGAACAGGCAACATCTATAGAAGGCATCATAGCTAAGAGATGTACCTCTGGAGTAGACAAATTCTGCTTGGGATCCCAGCTCTGCTACTTGAGAGTACACTTGAGACCTTGGGTAAATTTCTTTCTATTAGTTTGCTGGTCAGAAAAATGGCTGGCTGAGAAGTCCAGAAATGAGGTTTGAAGTACCTGGTTGAGTTGTCAGGATAGTCATTTATACACTCAACCCAAGGGGAGGAGCAGAACAGGCCATTTAATACAAGGTATCTGGTACCTGAGCTCTGTAAGGAGAAGGTGAAGTTACAGTGGGTTTGTTCTTCTCTGCCCCATTCTAATGTCCTCCACCCCTAAGTCACCTAGAAAACAAAGCCTAATACAAGAATGACATACCAATATTATATTTGGTGGTGTAAACCCAAGGCAGTGAGAGGGAGAAAAGAAAATCAAGGCAGGGAGAATGGGAGGCAATGCAAGGTAATATCGCGTGGGATCCTGCTTCATGACAAATCTTGAAGCACAGCAGGTGTGTTCACTGGCTACTTGGGACATCTCCCCATTGGGTGTACTATTTGGAGAAACAGTGTCTTGCAGAAATTCAAGGAAGGGAGGAAAGAAGAGGGAATTTATATGCCCTGGTCTTTCCCAACTCTCATTAGTCAAATGTTGCCCAAGAGGATTAACTCCCCCATGCTTCTGTGTTGCTAGTGCCTACTCAAAATGCCAGATCCCATGCCCTGCAGTGGGCCATTCCATCCAAGTCTGAAAGTGGTGAGAGGAGACAAACTTTGGGCATGTGGCTGGTGAATTCTGGACAGAATCTGATTCAATTCATGTGTCCCAAACAGTCTAATAGTACTTTTTTTCACTTACCAGAAGACCTTTGCCAAGGTCTTATGGCCAGTAAGTGGTATGTTCAGGATTTAAACATAGCCTGGCTCTGAAAACTGTGGAAGACCAAAATAAAGATCTTGGATTTTTTGTAGCAGGCAAGGAGAGTCACTGAAGAGTTTCAAGTTGGGGAGTGACATAAAGAGCTTTTTAATAAAGCTCACAATCTTTACTTTGCTTCATCTTTCCATGTAGATAATCTCAGCAACAGTGGCCCCAAAGAGGTGATGACATCCATTTTTTGAAGAGTTCCTGATGGGGTCCAGCTAATATGGGCTTCATTCAATACTTCCTCATAAGACCTTTGCCAAGGTCTTATGGCCAGTAAGTGGTATGTTCAGGATTTAAACATAGCCTGGCTCTGAAAACTGTGGAAGACCAAAATAAAGATCTTGGATTTTTTGTAGCAGGCAAGGAGAGTCACTGAAGAGTTTCAAGTTGGGGAGTGACATAAAGAGCTTTTTAATAAAGCTCACAATCTTTACTTTGCTTCATCTTTCCATGTAGATAATCTCAGCAACAGTGGCCCCAAAGAGGTGATGACATCCATTTTTTGAAGAGTTCCTGATGGGGTCCAGCTAATATGGGCTTCATTCAATACTTTCTCATAATCTTTCTCAGTCTGCAAATAAGCTTATACCTACTAAAGAGACTAGTTGGTCAGAGTCAAGCAGGATCTGGGTAGAGAAGCCAAAATGAAGGGAAGAATAGACTGACTAAAGACCAGGAGCAGGAAGACCAGCCATCTTTTCATCGTTGGCCTGTGGATTGGGAGATCCTGGAATCAACAGATGAGTCTTTTGGTGTTGCCTGAGATGGTCAGATCTCATGAATTCTTGGCCACATTGATCACATCTATGTGGCCTGTATCTTGGGTGTATCCACATATGTTGTCCAAGATAATCAGAATGGAAGAAAGACCACGTAAAACCTTCCCACTCACATTTATAGGGCCTCTCAACTGTGTGTTTGCGTTGGTGACTCAGGAGGTAGGAGTGCTTGGTGTAAGCTTTTCTAAAGTTCTCATACTGGCAGCAGTAAGGCCTTGCAACTGGAGATCTGCTCCTGTGAGCCTTTCTGGGACCCTGAAATTCTGCTCTGCTCTTTGTGGAGAAGGTATGGGCTGCTCAGATAAGAACGGGTCTTCCTGGGAGGCTGGCTGGCTAACAAGAGTTCAGGGATTTTAAAGTCAGCAATGATGAGGACCCATTTGAGGGCATTCCACAGTTGTGGGGATCTCTAGGTGGCAACATCTGAGCCAAAGAGGAGAGCCCTGCCTGGACCCCAGCAGATGGCAATAACATTTTAGGTGTCAAAGGGTTTCTATTAGAATGGCCAGAATAATGCATTGTTGGTGTCCAAATGTGGAACGCTGTGACTGGTGTCCCGTGGGGGGCATGCTAGATTCCCACTGAAGGTCATGACCACCCTTGGAATATTGGGCTCTCCAAAGGACATCATTTGGGACCCCTTGAAAATCATCATTCCTGTTTGAGAGGGTGACATTCTCTGACAGTAAATCATTTGGGAAGTGTTACAGGGTGTGGGACTGAGCCATGGAAGGGTTACAGAATGTGCTAAGGGGAGGAAATGAAACATGAGAAACTGAATGTGCTGGGAGGGGGGACTGACGTATGGAGAGGGATTGTGTCAGGATATGGAGAAAGATTGTGTCAGGGTTAGGAATCATTAAAGAAAAATTGCTAGATTGTCTTAGAAAAACAATATATTATGATATGCTCCAGCCAGGTGTGACTCCTTTTACCTCCCCTTTGTGTTTATGAACTTTCTGTGAACTTCTAAGGTAACACTGTTTTGCTATAAAGGATCATACTGCACCCTTGATCTCTGCCACATGCTCCGAAGCTCCCAGAGGGGGAGATAGGTACTGTGGTCAGCTGGCCAGCTTAATAAAGGCTCTTAAATTTAAATTCTGAGTCTGTGATCTATCTCGCTGAGCCAACCCATAACAGGAGGGAAAGTCACTTGGGATCAAAAGTTCACATTATGCTCAAGGCAGTAACACACTAACTGAACTGTGGCCCCATTTCATTTGCATTCTGCCTGGGCTCCTGAGCAGAAACCTAGGGGATCTTCTCCAACTGTGGACCCTGAAGGATGTGTTGAATGCCTGATGTGCCATGGTTCTAAGAGGTGTGCACTCCACTGCTTTTGGGAGACGGAGACATGTCCAAGATGCACATTGACTTCTCAATATTCCCTGCTATTTGGTGTGAAGCTGCCTGCCACTGGTTCAGCACCTCCTCCTCTTGCTCCATCTCAGCCTGGGATTCATGCACCACGGAACTATGTGCGAGTCCAGACCACGTCTGGACAGAGCTGAGCCCCGCTGCCTCAGCATCACAGGTTGAATTTCGATCTGTTTATTTATTTCATTTTTTTAAAAAAAATTATGTTTTTATTGATTGTAGAGAGAGAGGAAGGGAGAGGGAGAAACACATAGATGAGAGAAATATCAGTTGACTGTCTCCTGTATGCCTCCTACTGGGAATTGAGCCCACAACCCAGGTATGTGCCCTGACCAGGAATTGAACCAGCATCTTCTTGGTGCATGAGATGATGCTCAACCAACTGAGCCACACTGGCTAGGGCTCTTCTGTTTCTTGAGGTAGACCTATATTTCTATGAATTTCCCTCTTAGAACTGCTTTGGCTGTGTCCCATAGATTTTTGGGGTGTTGTATTTTCATTATTTGTCTAAATGTATCTTTTGGTTTCTTTCTTGATTTCATTGTTAACACATTATTTTTTAGTAGCAATTTATTTAGCCTCATGTATTTTCTTGTATTTTTCATTTTTCTTCTTGTAATTGATTTCTAGTTTCATACCATTGTGGTCAGAGTAGATACTTGATAGGATTTCAGTCTTTTTAAGTTTGTTGAGAATTACCTCCTTGGTTATGCTTATTCCTAGGTATTGTATCTTATTTATTTATCTAATCCTAACCCTTTTCTCCCATTGATCTTTAGAGAGAGTGGAAGGGAGGGGAAGAGACACACAGAGAGAAACATCAATGTGAAAGAGATACATTAATTGGTTGCCTACCATTTGCACCAGTTCATTCTGTTCATCAGATTATTCACTTGATTTTCAGATTCACTTGTTGATAGGTGCGTATTTGTTGTTCATAATTTTT
>NW_006291224.1:22026-23276 GCF_000327345.1 Myotis davidii
TGAGTATTTCACTTCAGCACTGCGCCTCCTCTGAGTCTGGGTATGATATTCTCCTTCCTCCCAGTTGTAGAATTTCCACTCAGCCAGCCTTCCTGTGGTTCTGGATGATGTCTGTTCTGTCTTTTAGGTGTATTTTGATTTGGTTGTTCAAGGCAGCAATCTCCGGCGTTAACCTATGCCGCCATCTTGGTTTTCTCTCTGTTTCATGTTTCTATATCTCTAGACGTATTTTGCTCATCTAAAATAAGTGATATCATGTGATATTTTTCATTCTCTGACTGGATTATTTCACTTAGCATAACAATAACAGAGCATCAATGCTGTCTCAAAGGGTAAGAGATTTTTCTTTTTTACAGCTGCATAGTATTCCACTGTATAAATGTACCACAGCTTTTTTACCCACTCATCTACTGATAGGCACTTGGGCTGTTTCCAGATCTTAGCTATTGTAAAAAATATTGCTATGAATATAGGGTGCATAAATTATTTCTGATTGGTGTTTCAGGCTTCTTAGGATATATTTCCAGAAGTGGGGTTGCTGGGTCAAACAGCAGTTCCATTTTTAATATTTTGAGAAATTTCCATACTGTTTTCCACAGTGGCTGCACCAGTATGCATTACCATCAACAGTGCATGAGGTTTCCCTTTTTCCCACATCCTCACCAGCACTTGTTGTTTGTTGATTTATTGAAGACAGCCATTCTGGCAGGTGTGAAGTGGTACCTCACTGTAGTTTTAATTTGAATCTCTCTAATGATTAGTGACATTGAGCATTTTTTCATATGTCTATTGGCCATCTGTATGTCCTCTTTGGAGCAGTGTCTATTTAGGTCCTTTGCCCATTTTTTGATTGGATTGTTTGTCTTCCTTTTGTTGAGTTGTATCATTTATTTATATATTTTGGAAATTAGACCCTTATCAGATGTATCATTGGTGAATATGTTCTCCCATACAGTGGGTTCCCTTTTCATTTTGAAGATGGTTTCTTCTGTTGTACAGAAGCTTTGTAGTTTATTTTTTTCTTTGTTTCTCCTGCCCTAGGAGATGTATTGGTGAAAATTATACTTTGTGAGATGTCTGAGATTTTACTGCCTATGTTTTCTTCTAGGATTTTTATGGTTTTTGTAACTTACATTTATGTCTTTTATCTATTTTGAGTACATTCTTGTGTATGGTGAAAGTTGGTGGTCTAGTTGCATTGATTTTTTATGTACCTGTCCAATTTTCCCAGTACCATTTCTGAGAGAGTG
>NW_006291224.1:24210-24704 GCF_000327345.1 Myotis davidii
TATTGGCAGTCAGGATAGGGCCTAAACCAGCAGTCAGACATCCCTCTCACAATCCGGGACTGCTGGCTCCTAACCACTTGCCTGCTTGCCTGATTGCCCCTAACAGCTTCTGCCTGCCAGCCTGATTGTTCCCTAACTGCTCTCCTGCAGGCCTGATTATGCCTAACTGCTGCCCTGCAGGCCTGGTTGCCCCCAACTGCCCTCCCCTGCCATCCATCTTTTGGTAGCCATCTTTGTTGAGGCCCTCTTGTGATGACCATCTTGTGATGACATGGGGGCAGCCATCTTGTGATGATGTGAGGGTGCGAAGGTGCAAGGGCCACCTAGGCTTTTATTAGTATAGATTAATTGACTATACTGATATGGGTCATGACAAGAGAAAAGGCCAATTCACAATACTAAAACAAATGATTCAACAAGAAACTATAACCCTTGTAATCACATATGGACCCAATATAGGAGCATACAAGTACATGAAAAACTCTTTTTTTTTT
>NW_006291225.1:0-345 GCF_000327345.1 Myotis davidii
CGGGCCTCTAGTATATATATATAAAGAGGTAATGTGCAAATTTTCCAGGATGCTGTAATGTCATGACCACTCAGGAGGAGGCTGCATGCAAATGTGGGTGGGAGGGGACTGCATGCAAGGTGAGGAAGCCATGGATGCGCAGGCCTGGAGACAGGGTCCTGCCTGCTGCTGTGGCGACTTGAGCAGGCCCGGAGTGGAAATAGGGGGGCCTGCTAGCTGCATGCCAACAGTGCTGCCTCTGTGCATGAGCTGCAGAGGAAACATCTTTTCTGACCACTCATTGGCTAAGCCTCCTGTATGCCACTCGCAGTATTCTTGGTAACTTGGGTTATAAGAATCCAAGAA
>NW_006291226.1:0-647 GCF_000327345.1 Myotis davidii
ACATGCTGCTGCAGCTCCCGTGTCAGTCACTCTTGCAGGAAGGAAGACACTGAGTTCCCCTCTCTCCTGCCCCCTAGGTGAAGCCCCAGCTGGAGGAGAAGGAAAGCAAGAACTACCCCATTTTCAAGGCCACGAAGTACAGGAGCCAGGTGGTCGCGGGGACTAACTACTTCATCAAGGTGGAGTGTCCGCTACAGGGGTGCTCATGCAGACGTGGGGAGATGGGGGACTTACAGGGGCCAAGATAGGGGTGCTTAATGGGGTTCCTGTATCCCTGGCTGGTGTGGCTGATTGGATAGAGCGTCAGCCTACTCACCAAAGGGCCTTGGGTTTGATTCCCGGTCAAGGGCGGTTTTCTGGGTTGGAGGTTGGATTCCTGGCCTCAGTTGGGGTGCATGCAGGAGGAAGTCAATCAATGTATCTCTCCCTCTCTCTTTCTCTTCAAAAATCAATAAAGATATTTTTGAAATAATAAAAGGAGTGTGCATGCACTCCTGCAGGCCTCCATAGAGGAGAGGACTGAGCTCTCCGGGCAACTAAGCACTCTGAGGAGGGAATGTAGCATCCCAGGGTTGGTGGCTGGGGTGATGGGCATCTGCTCTGCCCTAAGGAGATAGATGGGAATGTCACCACCCTAGTGGCTGATG
>NW_006291227.1:0-331 GCF_000327345.1 Myotis davidii
CAGAATGAACTGTTGATTATAATAAAATCAGGGCTATAGAAAGGGAGTGGACTGACAATTTTCAGGATGAAAGGGGTGTGAGGGGTGCAGGAAGAGACTGGACAAAATCGTACACCTATGGATGAGGAGAGTTGGGGGAGAGGGGACGGTAAGGGCAGAGGGTGGGGTGGGAATCAGGTGGAGGGGAGCTATGAGGGGGGAAAAGAGGAACAATTGTAATAATCTGAACAATAAAGCTTTAATTTAAAAAAAAGAAAAGAAGACATGAAATAAATGAATAAGGCATCCACCTTAAAAAGCTAGAAAAACTTGAGCTAATTAAACCCAAAGT
>NW_006291228.1:0-251 GCF_000327345.1 Myotis davidii
CATATGAAAACATTCTCAAAGTCACTAACCATCTGAGATATGCAAATCAAAACAACAATAAGATACCATGTCATACCTGTCAGAATGGCTATCATCAACAAATCAATAAACCGCAGCTGCTGGTGAGGATGTGGAGAAAAGGAACCCTCCTGCACTGCTGAAGGGAATGCAGACTGATGCAGTCACTGTGGAAGACAGTATGGAGTTTCCTCAAGCATTTAAAAATGGAACTCCCATTTGACCCACTAATC
>NW_006291229.1:0-395 GCF_000327345.1 Myotis davidii
AAAAAAGAGATAGAAGAAGACATGAACAAATGGTAGAATATACCATCTTCATGCAAAGTTAGAACCAACATCATTAAAATGTCCATACTACCCAAAGCAATCTATAAATTCAATGCAATACCCATTAAAATACCCATGGCAAACTTCAAAGACCTAGGACAAACTCTCCAAACTCATCTGGAATAAAAAAAAGACCCCGAATAGCTGCAGCAATCTTGAGAAAGAAGAACAATGTTGGAGGGATCACAATACCAGATATGAAGCTATACTACAAAGCCACTGTTCTCAAAACTGCCTGGTACTGGCACAAGACAGACATATAGACCAGTGGAACCGAACAGATAACCCAGAAATTGATGCATGCTATTATGCTCAATTAATATTTGACAAAGGAG
>NW_006291230.1:0-1716 GCF_000327345.1 Myotis davidii
ATGCACCTCTATGTTCCTAGCAGCACAATTTACGATAGCTATGATTTGGAAACAGCCTAAGTGCCCGATAGCAGATGAGTGGATTAGAAAACGGTGGTACATCTACACAATGGAATACTACGCTGCTGTAAAAATAAAGAACTCTTACCATGGGCAACAGCATGGATGGACCTGGAGAGCATTATGCTAAGCAAAAAGCCAGTCAGAGAAAGATAAATATCACATGATGTCACTCATTTGTGGAATATAATGAACAACATAAATGGATGAACAAAAATAGATCCAGAGACATAGAAGCAGCGATCAGACAATCAAACCTCAAAGGGAACACAGGGGAGGAAGTGGGAGGGGCGTAAGAGATCAACCAAAGGACTTGTATGTGCGCATATAAGCATAAGCAATGGACACAGACAGTAGGGGGGTGAGGGCATGTGCAGGGGTTTGGGGGCAACTAGGGAGAGGTCACTGGGGAGAAAAGGAGACATATGTAATGTCTCCTTTAAACAATAAATATTTTATATTAAAAAATTTAGAGATAAAAAAAGATTTCCACATCAGTCAAATGAGGGCTTCGACATGAGTGAAGGCAGTTATGGGAAATAAAGGAGGCATCATTTTTGCATCTCTGGGTCTTCCTGAGCAAAATTCGATCCTAGCCCATTATCTGCCCCGGGGCTGGCCTTAGACTATGAGCTCCCTGTGTCTATGGGGAATCTCTGTTCATGGTCTCCAGAATCTACTGGCAGAGGGCAGGGTTCCCATGCAGTGTTGGCAGGGCCAGGCCCTACACATCCAGCATCCCCTGAGCCAGGCACAGGCAGCTTGGAGCAGACAGTTGACATTTTGCTAAGGGTCAAGGCTGGAGAGAAACAACACTCCCAGGTACCTTCTTCCAAAGGACGGAAGAAACATCCCTTGGACAGTGATCTGATGTCCATACTGGAGGCCCTCTGGTGTGGCCCTAGACAAGGGGACAACCTGCAGGGAGAAGAAGGAAGTCAGTTAGGGCCCTTCTCCTTCTGTCCATTCCCCCTGACAATTGCTAGTGGCTGGCCTGGTGTGTCGGGCAATGTCTCAGGGGTCGGATTCAGCTGTGAATTGGGCATCTGGAGTCTCAGTCTCCTGGAACTTCCCACCTGTGAGGAAGCGGACTTGGATCTGGGGAGTTACACGTTCATTCTGAGACTGATAAGGACACCGCAGGGCTCTGAGACAATGTAACCCAGAGCTGACCTCTCTTAAGGGGAAGTAGCAGCTTTCAAGAGGAGGAAGTAGCATGAACATGGCCCCGAGAGGGGAAGGAACCAGGGTAGAGAGAGAGGCGGCTGGACCACAGGCCAGGCCCTTAGCAAAGGCCCCAGGGCCCTAGTTGAAAACTCAGAAAACCCCATTCCCCTGGCTGTTCCTAGTTATCCTGGCAACAGCCCTGGCCATTGTCAGGGCCCCCCCTACAGATGAGGAAACTGAGCACAGAAGGTCTGGTAACTTCCCAGCTGGTCAGTAATAGGGTGGGGTTGGGTCCCAGCACCCATGCTGTGAAGCCCCACACAGGCTGCTTCTCACGATGAAGCACAGAACTCCTGGCTCCCTGAGGGCTTCCCCCGCCAAACAGAGAGTCCTGTCCTGTGTGTGGTCCCAGCGTCCACCCTGACCTCTGAGGAGGTGGGGCCAGATGAGGCCAGCGGGGCTTGGCAAGGAATGGGGCTGAGGCCCCCA
>NW_006291231.1:0-5149 GCF_000327345.1 Myotis davidii
GGGCTGGGGGGAGGGGGCAGCTGCTATCTTTGAGACAGAAAGATGCAGGACAGCATTTCATATGTAACCATTCGAATGTTTTTGCTGTTTTTAGAATTCAGAACTTTTGTTGGGGGTGCCTGGGAGGTGGGGTAAGAAGACCCCTGGGTCTCTGAGGGCCATGGCTCTTCCCATGGCCTTCCCTGTGCCCTTCTCTGCCCCATTCCCACCTTTCTGACCAGCGCCCATTCTTAACCCTACCCATGGATCATTTCAAGAAACCTCTGTTTACTGTGCAGCACCCAGGTAAAACATGCTCTACAAATCCAACTTGTATATTTGGCAGATTAAACTTGGCATTATCGTAACCCTTGTTCCATGATCCATCTTTGGGTCCCTGTGCCTGGGCCATTTTTACCTAGCAGGGCATGTTACTCTCAAGGCAGGCCTGTCCCACAGGTTCAGTTGGCACTGAGCAGGATTTGGGGACTGGACCCTGGGCATCCAAACTGGAGACCTCAGGATATAGGAGTTGGCCCTCTCTCTTTTACCAAGTAGGAGTCTTAGGCCAGAGTGGCCTGGGACCTGTCCATGTCCACAGCAGGCTGGCAGCAGCACTGGACCTCCCTGTCCTGTCCTTCAGGTGCCCCCTGGTGGTAACAGCCTCAGATTTCAGTGCAGGGAGGAAGCATCCTAATAGCTGATATCCAGCATGACTGCCAAGCGTTGCCTCATTCAGTCCTTACCACCCATTCTGGTGGGGATGGTAGCAGGGACGCTGGGGCTTAGCTCAGTCACCGCTGCCTGCAGGCTCCACCATATTGCCTGTCCTGCCCTGCAACCCCCTGAGAGGCACTCTGTCTGCCTCATGAATAGCATCATCCTTTCTTTGCACATGGTCCGGAGAAGTCAATGACTAGGTGCCAAGCAGGGTGTTTGACCTGAAGTCAGACAGGGGTTTAGTGATCGAGTCCCACTCCCAGTGACCTCTACCACACCCCCTGCGCTAGGCCATGCTGGGGGTCACAGCCTTGGGCACCCGAGGAGGGATACCACAGCTGCCAGCATATGCAGCTCATCCTGGCCTACAGAAACTCCCTCATTACCTAGATTTTTTAAACCCCATAACTACAAAGTATGTTATTAAAAAACAAACATAACCCTCTGAATAAAATGAAAATGAGGGGAAATCTTAAATAATGAGCATTTACCAGAAACCAACTGCAAAACATCAAACAGTAATTGAATTTGCATTAGACCCCAAAATCAGCCTGGAATGAGCAATCACTTGTCTAGGAATCTGCTGAATGACAGAAAGAGACCTTCCCCCTAGGCTGGACTGCGGTGGGGAAGGAACCATTTGGGGGAAGGCCCTTGGATTTAAGGATCATTTTTGCTGGCAAGCAAAAATAAGGTACCTATGTCTGTGCAAGAACTAACCTCTTCCAAACACAGGCGAGCATGTCTACTATTGTATTTTTATTACCTCCACGTTTTGAAGCAGTTCATGACCAGCAGAGTGCTTTGGGGACATTTTTTTTTACAATAAATGAAAGTATTTGTTTAAGAAAAAGGCACGTGTTCCTTCAAATAGGTAAGAAAAGCCTCCAACTCCCTCCCCTCCCTTTCCCCTGTGGGTGCTCTAGAAATACTCAGCAAAGCGAGCCTTAGCTTCCCTGACCCCTCCCCTAGCAGCTGGGATGAGGCCAACATTCTCCTCACAGGTCATTTGATCTTGAGGTCCTTCAAGGCTGATTCCAAGCTCTGGAAGGAGATGAGCAGAACAGGCTGGTTCTCAACTGTCCTACAGACATTCCACCCACCCCAACCCAGGCAGGCAGAGGACAGAAAACTTGGTCTTTGGGGTCCAACAGACCTGGTTTGAATCCCAGCCCTATGAGGGAGGTGCCTCAGCATGCAGAGGCTCAGGTGTCAAGGGACTGCTTCTCATCCCTCCTACCTACTGCACTCCAACGAAGTGCCTTTCTCCCACTTGAAGGACAGGGCATCCAGGGACGCTGCCCGGGCAAAATGGGAGGAAGGGCCCCTGGGAGTCTGGTGGAAAGCCGGGGTGGGGTAAGACTCACCTTCACATCCCAGATGCTCATGCCACCGTCCATGCCGGTAGTGCAGAACTGCGAGCACTTGGCCTTACCCCCGCTGAGCACCGAGATCTGGCTGCAAAGATGATGAGGGCTTTACAGACCCCAGCCCGTGCCTGTGCCTGTGCCAGGCTCCAGTCCAACCTGCCCTCCAGGAGCTCTTGGGGGCACTGACTTCAGTGAGAAGTCCTGGGGTTTGCTCGCAGAGAAAGCCTGGGAGGCAGGCTGTGCAGGATAACAGAACAGGGCTCACGAGTGCTTTAGGAACAGCAGTTGTGTGCAAGGTATAAAGGGCAGCCCAGGCCACTGGAACAAGATACAAAGGCCTGGGCAGGGCATGGAGGATGTGTGTCTGGGGAATGTGTGTAGTGACAATAGGGTGGCAGGATAAAGGGAAGGATGGGGCTGGGAGACCGAGGAACTAGTTCTGAAGAGCTTTGAAAGTGGGACAAAGGTGTTTGGTCAGAAGACATCACTGTACCCGGCAGCCACAGGAGGGCTTAACTGGCTCGGTCAGAAAGTCTGGCCAGAGTTCTTTATTTGCCACAGAGTGCACCCCTGAGGGTGGCCGGATTTGGAAGTTTGGGAGGGTCTTCTCGTCACACCCTAGTTCCTCAGAGGCTGCAGCTGGAATCTTTAGTTCTGCCACCAGTTCACCAGCTTCTAGCCCGAGACCAGCTTCAGCTGGGGCCCTGCCCACAGCTGGTCACTGTCTGGCCAACCGAGAAAGAGGCCCCGCCCCTACGATGGTCCTCACAGGACCGCGTCCTACAAACGCACTGATTGTATTATGCAACCTAAAGAGAGCTACCTGGCTCCCCAAACCAGGGGTCGCACCTCCAAGCTGCTAGGAAGAGTCCAGATCGGACCGCTCCAGGCCCCATCCTGCCCCCGGGCCCCGCCCCCACCTGCCTCCTTTCTTACGCAGCGAATCCAGGCCCGCCTCCGCCCACCCCGGGCCCCCCAGGCCCGCCCTCACCTGACGCTGTTCTTGTGCAGAGAGTCTAGGCCCGTCCCGCCAGCCACGCCCTCGGAGCTCGCCTTCTTGTCGAGGTTCTGGAAGCGCTCGCGGGCTGTCAAGCCGCGCTGAGAGTTTTGTTTGGGCACGTCCAGCCGCCCACCGAAGCTCAGCGTCCCCGCGGCGCCATCGTAGGTAAAAAGCACCGGAAAGCAGTCGTGGCCCTGTGGTGGGGGCGGGTGCTATTTGAGCACAGGCCGAGGGCAGGCGCAGCGCTCCCATTTTCCGCCCGGGGAAACAGGCTGGAGGCAAGGCGAGCCCGCAGGGGGCATTGGTCCATGAGTCTGGCGGCCGCGCAGGCCGGATGGACTTGGATGGAGGAGCTACGGGGAAGCTGATGCCAGCTTGCGGACGCTGCCAGACCAAGCCCAGGTAGAGGGACCAGATGTTGGGGGTTAGCAAATAGGGGTGGCTCCTACCCCAGCAAAACCAGTGTCTTGATGAGAAAGCTTGTCTGGGACCTCTGGGAGCCCAGGGACCTTCTGTCCTAACAGGCCAAGTGGGCTTGATCCCCCTCTCGGACCCCCATCATGGCTGCTGAGGGTGAAAAGGGACTTGACCAAGGTGGGCAGAAGGAGGGAAGAACAGTAGTGCCCTCTGGACACATGGTAGAACTGCACCCCACACACACACCCACTCTGAGCAGGGTGTGACCCTGTCATTTCTACTTGCCAATAAAATAGGCAGAGATGTTAAGATCCATCCAGGGCATGATCTCCACCTCCCCCTCCTCCCTCCATGGCTGTTGTGGGAGCATTTTGGTGACAAAGCCTCCATCTGCACTGAGCAGAACCCTCCTCACAACACCCACACTGGACATATCAAGTGAGCAAGAAATCAGTATTTACTATGTCAAGCCGCTGCAGTTGGGGAATTTTTTTTGTTACCACAGCATAATGCAACCTATTCTAATCAATACAGATCTATGGACGAAAGGATGGATGGATGGAAGAAAGGGAGGGAGGACATGGGGAAGGAAAGCGGGGAGGGAGGGAGGAAGGGAAGGAGGGAACACGTGGATATAACTGCCTGGGCACCCCTGGGCTTGAGGGGAGACCTGTTTTAATTGGCTACGGCTTCCCTCCTTCCTTACCGCAGCCACCAGGCTGTTTTCTGTGATGAAGGTCACGGCCAGCAGTGGCAGCGTTTCAGAGGCCAGAGTTGTGACTCTGAGTGAGAGAGAGATGTCAGCCACCAGCCCCCTCCTGCTCTATGCGTTTGTTGTCCTCCCCTTGGGTGACCAGTACTCACGCCATCTTCTTGTCAGCATCAGCCAGGCACACCGTGCTGTCATGGCTGACCCAGGCCACGCGGCTGCCACTGGCTGAAAAGCAGACACCGTGCACCCAGCCGCAGCTACTGCTGGACTCGAACATCAGCTCCCCAAAGGGCATCTTGGAGCCCCATGGGGTGGGTGCTGGTCGCTCCTCCACTTCCTTGATGTAGGCTGAGAATATCCTGCCCACAGAGGGGGGAAAAAATGGTGACTGAGGGTCTAAAGAGACTCCCTTTCTCAAACCAGCCTGGTAAGGTCAGAGCAATTGGCTAGAAGCTCATGATACCAGAGCCAGCTTTTCATGACCTGCACAGGTGGTCACGTCTGGGCCTCAGTGCCATCTTTGTGCAATGGGGAAGGGCCAGGAGGTCTCCCAGCTCAGAGTCCTGTGAACTCCCAGGACCATGCATTGGTGACACACCACCAGGAGGTGTCCTGGTCCTCCTCATGCTGCCACAACTCCAGCCCCAGACGCCCCTTCTCCCTTCTGCTCTGCACCTTGGACCATTTCTGCCCCGTGTCTTGCACACTGCTGCTCTCACACGTTAATCCTCTTCTCTACATCCCAGGACCAGCAAAGGGGCACCTGACAGATCAGGTGCCAACGAAACAGCTCCCTACCCACCAACAGAGCCTCATCAGGGCATCCTCCTCCCATGCCCAGGACCTCCAAGGGGACCTCTGAGCCTGCTGGAGCCTTGTTTCCCAGATGGAGATTCAGAGACCCAGGTCATCTGCCTGGAACTGGGAGCTGGAGGCTTGGGAGACAGGGCT
>NW_006291231.1:5172-7375 GCF_000327345.1 Myotis davidii
CCCAGAAGTAGAACAGCCGATGGCTACTGGGGACTCTACATTCCAGGTCTTAAGACAATGAGACAGCTTATCAGTCATTTATTCCTTAGTGTGAAAAAGTACACCACTCATTTTCCTTCAGACAGAAGCCAGGAAACTGAAGGGGTGGCAGATTCTAATGAAGCAGGAGAGGAAGGTCTAGGAAAGAAACCCTGTTGACATTAAGAGGTAGGAAGAGGCCACGACTCTCCCCAGGCTAGAGACAGGAGCCAATGATGATCCTAGAAAGAGCAAAACCTCACAGAGCCCAGGTCACCCTGCTGGCAGCAGAGCTGGTCTGGAAGGCAGGGTGTGGGGCTCCCCTCCACCCTCAAATTCCTGTCCCATTGATGTCAGGGTGCCACCCTCTCACCGGCACTTGAAGTCGCAGGAGCCTGCGGCCAGGAGCACGTTGTTGGGGTGCCAGTCCAGGCTGAGGACGGTGGAGCGAATGGGCTTCTTGATGTGCTTGCACACCCACCTGGATACGGCAGTCAGACAGGTAGGGAGAAGAGAGAAGCAGACCCACATACTCACTGTCGGGCCTTAGTGCCCCAGGGACTCCAGGCTCCCACTGTGCCCTGCAGACCAATGCGGTCCAGGAGAGAGCGATCTGGGCACTGCTAGCCGATGGGCCTGTCAGGGCCAGGTTCAGGCCAGTAATGTGTGGGAACTCTACCCTGTCTCCTTTAAAACTCACGACAACAGTGGGCAGGCTCAGTAAAGCTACTAATTGGCTAGAGTGGGATTTGAACTTGGGTCTCCCAGGCTCCGGCCTGAGCTCGTGCCTGGCCTCTGGCCTCAGGGATCCAGGGGAGATTATAATGTGGCTGGAAGCTTGTGTCTGGGTACCTTGGGCAAGTGACTTTGCCTCAGAACCTAACTTTGCTCACCTGTAAAGTACGAAGAGAAGCCCAGTTCAGGGGGCTGTGGGGAAAGCAATGCCAATACACGTGCAGGGCTTAATGCGAGGACCACAGAGGTGGCCGGGTGTGGTTTGTCCCCTTGTTACTGAGACAGGGCTGTGGGAGCACCCAGTGGTGTGCAGAGCCGCTCACCTCATCTCTGAGGTCCAGAGAGGTCACACTTCCCCAGGGTGGTGTGAACAGAGAGACCAACACCCCATCTGGTGTTTTCTGGGACGTCTAGTCCCACCACCTGTTAGTCTACAGCCCCGCGTACCTCCCGGCCCATTCAGGCTCCGCCCAAACACCCACCAGTCATTTTCCTGTTCAAAATAGCAGATGGAGATGACGCGGGAGCCGCTGCCCACAGCGAACTTGTTCTCATTGGGGGCCCAGCGCACACAGCGAGCCGCCCGGTTGATCCGCAGGATGACAAGGGTGGGCTTCCACGTGCGGCCCTTCAGTGTCCACACATACGCATTGCGGTCTGTGCCGCAGGTCACAATGCGGTTACTCTCAGGGGCCCAGTCGATGCCTGTGGGAGGGGAGGGACACTAGGTTGAAGGGAACTAAGCAGAAGTGGATGACTCTGAAGTTCCATGTAGGAGGGGCTCAGAGGTCACGATCTGAATGAAAGCGGCTCCAGGGGGTGCTACTAGAGCTTATTGGGGGTGTTACAGTTCCGACAACTATCACCAAACATGCTGGAAGGCCAAGCCAAGAGACAGAAAAGAAATGGGTTATTGGTAATGCTGAGCTGCTGGATCAGTCCTTTCCTGAAGCCCACAAACTCTGAGTTTTACAGTAACATGAACCAGCATAATCCCTTTATAACTTAAGCCACTTTGAATCAGGGTTGTGTTACAACCCAAACTATCCTACCAACACAGTGAGTGCATGGATGGCCCTGGTTAGTCATGTCTACCCCTTGCCTCCTTTCAGGAGGGTGGTCCCAGCCAACCTGACCCACCTGTCACCTGCCCGTTGTGTTCCTTGAGCTCATGCACCTTGGCCCACTTGGCTCCACTCTTCTCATAGATGTGCACCTCGTGGTTGTTGGGGCAGATGGCAATCTCTGCAGGAAAGACAGCAGGGTGTGGGGAGTCAGAAGATGCACGCATGCCCAGGTTCCCCATTGCCCTTCAGCTACCCTCTAGCACAGGGGTTCTCACCCTTCTGGCCCTTTAAATACAGTTCCTCATGTTGTGACCCAACCATAAAATTATTTTCGTTGCTACTTCATAACTGTAATGTTGCTACTGTTATGAATCATAATGTAA
>NW_006291231.1:7431-13050 GCF_000327345.1 Myotis davidii
CCCTTCAAGACCAGCTGGGCAGCACTTTGTCCTTTGAGACTCTGACTCCTCTGCCTCAGAGGGGCCCCCTGAAGTCCCTCAGGCCCTGCTGGGGCTCTTCTTATGACACCTCCCCAGGGACTGGCCCCTCTCACATGGTCCACCCTGACTTGCCCACAATAGTCTCATGACCTCTGGGAGCTTCGCCCAGTCCCCTGCTACTGCCCTCTGCTCTCAACTCGAGCCATGGTCCTTGCTGTCCCCCCTCAGGGCCTCTGCACCTGCCCCTTCCTCCCTCCCTTCCTTTGGGTCCTGTACAAATGTCACCTCCTTTGAAAGGCCTTCCCTGGCCACCTTTTCTAAATCAGCACCTCTGCCTTCATTGCTTTCCCTTACCCCGTGTGTTCTTCATAGCTCATCTCTCTACCTGCCACTGCAGGTTATGTCTTCAGTCCTTATCCCAGCCCCTCCCCCAGCCTGGGAACCCCTGCACCTACAGCCCGCCTACTCCTGTTCCTGCTCTCACCTCCACCCCTCAATGCCCACTCGCCTGACTGCCCCTGCTTGTCCCAGCGCAGCTCATCCCTTCCCTCCTAACCACCCAGGATCAGAAGTGAAGGAGGGGGACAGTTGGCTCTCACAGAGCCCTCAGTCAGGGTGCCTGGCCACTTTAATGCCCTGTGTGCTCCGGGGGACGGAGGGCACTCACGTGTGCGGTCCTTGTTCCAGGCATGGCAGCTGATGGGCTCCATCAGGAAGCTGTGGTAGGCCATGGCTTCTCAGCTCCTGTGCCCAAGAAGGTGAGAACCCAAGTCAGCTCTGCCCCCGCCCCAGACCAGGCCCCAACTGACCTCACAGGAGGGCAGTGGGACCACCCTGCCTCCGAACTCTGGCCTGATGCCTTGCTTCACTCCTGAGACCTGTTTCCCTTATAAAATGACAGCACTCATGGGTTGTCTTTGAGGCTCCAGGGAACAGAACAAGGATGGGGTGGGAAGAACGGGGGTGCTGAAGCCCCTGTGAGTAGGGTGTGCAGGGACCCTGCGCCAGGCAGGCCATCGCCCATCATCTGTCCCTCAGCTTTCTCATAGATAGAGCTCCCCCCAGAAGAATGGGGTGAGGATGAAATGAAACGACCTCAAAAACCGAGAGCAGCGCCCTCCATACCCAGAGCCCTGGTCTTTCCCACTCTCTTCCGGGTGGGTAAAGGGGAGGGGGGGGCTTCTGTAGGCACCTGTGGGGAAGGGCACAGGCGGACAGGCAGGCAGACCCTATTTTCATCAGGAAAACCCACTTGCTGCTCCTGTGGCTGGGAGGATGGGCAGCACTGGGCCTGGCGTGGGTGGTGGGGTCTTTGGGGTCCCAGGGTGGCATGGATGTGAGCTGAAGGAGGGTCCAGAGGGCAGCTAGGTACCAAGAGGAGGGGGGACTGGGCCCAGCACTGCAGGTTCAGGCCCGGCGGCAGCAGCAGCAGCTACAAGACCTCCCACCTGGAGAGGGGCCACAGCTCACCCCCCAGCTCAGGCCCTGCACCTCCCAAGCCTCCTCCCACCCGCTGGCTGAGCTGCAGGGGAGGCCATTGGGCCTGAGGAGGAGTGGGGTCCGCACCTAGAAGGGTCACCCCCCACCTGCCTTTACCCTCAGCCCTCCTCACAGAGCTCTGCTCATTTCTGCTCAGGACAGGCTGGCTCCTCCCAACAACTGCCCTCGCAGGCCACTCCCTCCCTCCTGGCTGTGACCAGGGGCGAGGCCCCCTGCCTCCTCTTCATGCTGAGCTTGGGGCCCTCAGCCATCTCTGGCCTGGAGCAGGCAGAACTCCTGGCCTTCACACATGCTACTCCCTCTGCAGGGAAGGCTGCCTTCTGGGGACAGGCCTGATGTGCCCACATTTCACACCTGCGTGCCATTCTCTCCAGCCCACCTGTTCTACTAGGCCAGTGGTTCTCAACCTTGGCTGCACATGAGAATCACCTGGGAATCTTTTTAAAATCCCGATTTCTGGGCCTCATCCTCCGGAAATTCTATTTCTTTGTTATGGGGTGGGGCCACAACATTCGTAACAAAGCAACAATTTCTGGAGGACGAGGCCCAGAAATCGGGATTTTAAAAAGATTCCCAGGTGATTCTCATGTGCAGCCAAGGTTGAGAACCACTGTACTAGGCAAAATCGTACTTATCAGTAAAGACCAAAGTGAACATCACGTCTTTGGCAGCCCAGGCTCAGGCCACACATGCTCATGCATGTTCCGCCTTGTGCACACACAAGCACACTGCTCCCAGACACGTGTTTTCGGCCTTGCACACACACTAGCACATTGCTCCCACATAGCTGCCTCACCGCCTATCTCCTTATAAGGCCTCTTTGTGTAGGCAAGGCCACGGAAGTGGCTGTGGTGGCGGAGCTGTCAGCCCAGGTCAGCGTGCCTGAGGGGGATTTCCCCCAAGCTTCCGCTGCATCTGGACTGGGCCCGCGTTGGCTTCCAGTTGTGCTGGGGCAGGGTGTCACACTATCTATACTACAGATGCTCAGGAATGGGGGCGTCAGGCTTGTCCGACTGCTAAACTGTGCTAATCTGCCCATCCCCCTACTCCAAGGTCACTAACAGGGCAGGGGCAGGGCTAAGGCCAGAGCCCACTTCCAAACCCCTAGTCCAGCTGAGGCCAACCACCCTGACCCCTTCAGTCCCAGGAGGCCCAGAAAGGGTAGCTGCATCCTGGGGTGAGGGTGGGAGTCCCTGGATCCCAGACTCGGGCTCGGAGTTGGTCAGCAGAACCCAAATTCCCAGCTCCAACTGTGTGGCCAGGCATGTCTGCCCCTTGCAAGGTCTTGGTAAGAGTGTCCAAGGACATGTGAGAAGCCCGTCTAGCATGATGTTCCAGAGCTTCGGGCTGTGAAGATGGAGAGGCTGGGTCAGCTGAGGACAGTGGCCCTCATACTAGCAAGCCATGTACCTGAGAGGACTTGGGGAGCTCTGACCATTTTTTCCTGGGACCCAAAGGTTCATCAAGCTGGCAAAGAGGCCACGTGCACAGTGGGGCAGGCAGGGGAGGGAGGTTCAGGCTACACTTATCAGCAGTCGCACTTTAGCATGAATTCAGAAAGAAACACTTCCTAGTCCACTGAGCCAACACCTTAAAGGGGGCAGGGGTTTCGGTTGAAGGGAGGGGAGAGGGGAAGATGCACTTCCCTTTTTCATAACTTCTGCAAAGCACCTGAAACCAGCAAGAGCCTCAGCAATGACTCCCAACCCCCAGGTACAAAAGAGGAAATGAGAGCCCAGAGAGGGGAAGGACTTCTCTAGCCACTGTGGCCTCAGGGCTGTGGCCTCCTTGCTTGGGAATCAGTAGATTGTCTCTATCAGATTCCGGGAAGCAGCCTTCACACTGGGCCCCCTGCCTCAGAACTTTGACTTAAGCCCAGGAAAACCTCTACCCTCACTGCCAGCCAGTCTCCTGCCGAGGAAAATGCTGTCAGGGCTGCTTTGCTCAAGCACGTCGTCTCAGGGATGGTTTCTGGTGGAGACAAAGGCAGGCGGAGGCTGTGGCCTCCCGGATCCCCACTCACTTGACCTCATGGCTCGGTGAGCCAGCACTCTGTGGGCCCCACTCTGAGAGGAGGGGACCCTGGGCATGGCATTGGGACTTGCCCCCTTCACCCGCAATCACCTCTGAAGCTGAGTGAGGCTGGGGGAACACGGACCAAATCCTGAAACTCCCTGCTCTGCCCCCCACTGGAGCCAGGATCTCTCTGTGGTCCCCACGTCCACACGCAGAGAATGCTCAGTGTGAATGGACCCAGGAGCACCCACGGCTGGTGGTGTGAGGGCAAAGAAGAGTGACATGGGGGCTAGGAGGGGGTATGGGTCCCAAGGTGGGGTGTGGGTTTCCATCCAGCGGGTGCCAAAGACCATGCACTGGGGCATAAGCCCCACGGGGACAGGGATATTTGTTCACTGATGTATCCCCAGAGCCAATCAGAATACCTGCCAAACAGTAGATGCTGAATAAATATTTCTTGAATGTGGTTGAATGAATGAATCATATCCTTTCATGTCTGTCTGAGGGGATGGTCTGTAAGGGATATGCCATATTACTTCAGTGGCACATGAATGCAATTTGTACATATTTACTGGTTTACTGGAGAGCATGTACTCAAGTTTTTTCCCTGATAGAGTCAATGATCAGAAAAGCTCGGAAACCTGCAATCTAGAGGGTCCTCTGAGGATACAGGGTGACTATAGCTCCTTCTAAAGCACAGCAAGTCAGGTGAAGGGTCCCAGGCCTTGGGGCCCCTTCCTTACAGTGCTGGGTTCGAATTATGGCTCTGTCCATACTGGCTGGGTGCCTCAGCCAATGCTTCCTCACATCTCCATCCAGAAAAGGCTGGGGCTGGAAGGCACCCACTGTAGGTTTTTTCTTACTAAGAGAAGCTTTGCCAGCCTTCCCTGAACCCAGACGTTTGGCTGTATTTTCGGCTAATCCAGGCAGGAGGTGCCTGGAGCAAGGATCTCTGCTTTACAGGCGCTCAGGGAAGTCCCCACCCAGCTCAGAGGCTGGCTGGAGAGAGCTGCCAGCAAGCCATTTTGCAGCATGCTAAGCAATTACTCAATTTCCTGTTTTGTGTGGAGCAGCCCTTGCCACCCCAGACAGACCAGCCAATTCCTCCTCCCTAATTCTGCTCCTGAAGTCTCACAAATCAGGCAAAGTCAAGTCAAGAAACACAAATGAAAACAATCACAAAACACCATAAAGCCCCAGTTAAAGTAACTCAAACAAAACAGAACAAAAAAACATAAAACTTAATGCTGGCAGAGCTGTAGAGAAATTCTAATTTGTTGCTAATTTATTCAGTCTTTCTGAAGAGCGATGTGATAACGCTCAACTCAACAGCTGGGTAGGAACAAACAGAATAACATGAACAGGAAATTAAGATCATTAACACTCTTGGGTGACATAAATACATTTTTTTTTTCTTTTTGCTAAGAAAACTGCCACTGAGGGGTTTTTTTTGGTGTTTTTTTCCCCAAAGCAAACATGTTCATACTAACCCTCTTTGTAATGGGGAGAGGGTAGAAAAATCCAGATGGAAAGAGTACATATGATATCAACATGGTATCCTACTTAACGATTACAAGCACTCAGGTAATTAACTTTACTTGGCATCTCTAATGCCCAGGATTTTGACATACATTCTATTCTCTCTTCTAAACCAAGCCTAGTAAGTTTTTTGTGTCGTGTTGTTTTTAACCTTCATTCTGAGACTCAAACAAAAGCCAAGATTTGCTCAAAGTCACACAGCAAACTCTGACCCCAAATCTCAGCGATCAGGTTCACCTGGACGGACTGATCCCGGTTGGCAGGCCTTACCATGGCGGCGGCAGCAGCAGCAGCCCCACACATTTACACTCCGTGTGCCCGGCCCATTAGCAAGCGCCTTGCATGCGTGGCCAGGCTTATGCTCAGACTTGAGAGGTCCCCGTTTTCCAGATGAGCGAGGCGAGGCCCCAGGGGTGGCGGCTTGCTACGGTCATGAACCGTCTCTGGGACCCGCAGCCACTCACTTCCTCGTGGGCGGCGGAGGAGGACGCTGGCACTCTTACCGGTCCCTGCGGCCTCACGGGCAATGGGTGCCCTGACCCC
>NW_006291231.1:14151-24282 GCF_000327345.1 Myotis davidii
CTCCCGGCACCTGTCCCGCGGAGTCGGCATCACCTGCGTGACCTGAGGCCAGGGGTCCAGGCCAGGGGACACCGGGCTGACTGGCTCAGATCACTCAGGACCCCAGCAGAGGCCATGCAACCTCTCCGGGGTCACGTCCTGCACCCAAAGCTCTGCAAGGGGTGGAACGGAAGCCAGCGGTGCAGCAGGTACCCCGTAGTGCCCCTCACAACTGCACTTGTGCCCACGGGAGGGGCTTGCCTTGCAGACCGTCTGAAAAGCCCCGGACTTCAGATAACGAAGCCCCTTCTAGGAAGCTGCATGAACTGAACACAGCACGGAAGTGGAACAGCCACAAAGGATGCCCGTCGACCTAGTGTGAGCTCAGATGGGAGAGAATCCCAGAGAACTGACCAGAGCCCTGGGCAACCTCTGACTGGTCAGCCGGAGCCAACCCGCTCCATCCAGAGGGTTCAGGTCACAAGCCAGGGGGCTACTTGGCTTTTAAGCTGGCGTGAGTTGTGTTTTTCTGTTATTTGTCACCGAAAGCATCCTGACAAACACGCTCACCTGGACCCGGTTCTTCCTTGTGGAAAGTGAACTGAGGCAGCCTGATCTGAGGAAAAGACGCCCCATCAGCTTAGTGCGAGTAGAAACCACGTCTGTGTTGCTCACTCTGCTCTCCCCGCCGCCTGGAACAGCACCTGGCCTATAGGAGGCCCTCAGTGCACATCTGGTGGGTGAGCCAGCGAGTGAACCGACTTGGTGGTGGTAGGAAATCGAACCCAATCCTGGCTCTGCCACTCGGGCTGTAGTGTGACTTCAGGCCGTCACTCCCCTTCAGCGCCTTGGCTTCCCATCTGTGAAGGGAGGCTGACTCAGAGCAAGCTGGGCTGCCCCGCACAGGCCCCGGGGTGGGAAAGCACGGCTCAAACAGGGAAGTGGCAGGGGTGTCGTTTGAAATGGCTCCCTTGGGGGACAGAGTTTTCTAAGCCTAAGAAGTGAAGCCACTTCTTGGGTGAGGGGCGTCTGGGGGTGGGAGAGTTCACTTGGCGTTCTGAGAACAACGCAAGAGCGTTCCGTTTCTTCCCGGAATCTGCCTTCCCCTGTGGTGCCCTGGGAAGAAGATGCTGTACTCCCTTCTTTTCCGCCTTCTCAGGTATCCAAGGAATGCAGCTGCACACCCAGGCTTCAGGGCAGGCTGACTGGGAAAGAGGGCGGTCAGTCAGGGGTTGGTGCAATGTGTTGGGGTCATCAGGGTTCTCTGACTTTCTGCTCTTTCCTCCTCACCGAACTGGCCTTACTGCCTCTGGTCACAAGAGGTGAGCCACGCTGCGGACATCTGGCTCAGCACCCGGTGGGCTGGCCCAGGCAGTGGGACGCCAGGGACAGAAACGTTTCCCATAAGAGCCCAGCGTTTTTCCTTTTCTCTCAACGTGTGCTCACCCCTGAACGCGGACCATGGGTCTCTCTCCCTGAGGTCAAGGGACTGCCCCTGATCCCTGTGAGCAGGAGGGAAGAGGGGAGGAGGGGAGACACTGTACCTCCTTCCCCAGGCCACACATACATGTGAGGTGGCTGAAGCCTGGGAGGGCGGATGTCCTCCACGGCTGAGGCTCAGAACGCAGTCAGCATTCCACATCCCAGGTCCTGTTCTAGGCGCAGGCACCCTCTCGTGCACCCCCTGCCAGCCACACAGTTTAATGTGGCAGTTCAGTTGAGAAACTCGGGTCTAAATGAAAATCCACAAGGTATCATAGGAGGGGTCCCCTCCTGTCAGTTTCAGCGACATCGCTCTGCTCCTGAGCTTGGGTGAACGGAACTGGCCTTGGTCACTACTGTGCCTCCACTTACTGCTCCCACCCAGTAGGGAGCATGCTTATCAGGATGGCTGGGGCTCTGGAGATTGTCATGGTTCCAACATAAGAGTCACTCCCCCTCTGGGCTTGAGTTTTGTCATCTTTAAAATGTGGCAACAGCCCTAGTTCGTTTGGCTAGGTGGATAGAGGGTCCCGGGTTTGATTCCAATCAAGGGCACATGCCTGGGTTTTGGGCCTGATCCCCAACAGGGGATGTGCAGGAGGCAGCTGATCAATGATTCTCTCCCATCATTGATGTTTCTCTCTCCCTCTCCCTCTCTGAAATCAATAAAAATATATTTTTAAAGAATGTGGCAACAGCCCAGCCAGCGTGGCTCAGTGGTTGAGCATCAACCTATGAACCAGGAAGTCACAGATTCCTGGTCAGGGTACATGCCCAGGTTGTGGGCTCAATCCCAGTGTGGGGTGTGCAGGAGGCAGCCAATCAATGATTCTCTCTCATCATTGATGTTTCTATCTCTCTCCCTCTCCCGTCCTCTCTGAAATCAATAAACAAATATATAAAAAAATAAAATGTGGCAACAACAGTTCCAACACTACAGGGTTGGTGTGAGCAGTTAATGCCTAACGATGTTGACCTCGGTGCCTGGCACAGTTAGCTATTCTTACAGTGATGCACCAAGGGGTGGGTGAAGCACCCTTCCTCATGAATCCCTCAGGTGACTGACGCTACTTCAGTGGTTTTCAAAATTGTTTTGTTCAGGACCCACAGTGATCTACATATACCTCTATGTATACCTGAAACATTAAGTACTGTGAAACAATACTTACTCTATGTGTAATAAAAAAATCTGTTGTTTTCTCTTATTTATTTTTACTTAGTGTTAGCTTTGATTACATTAACTGCTAGTATTACAAATCAATCCACATGTGGTAAATCTAAGTACAGTGGGGACATTTCTCTTTCCAGGAACAACCCCTTTACACAGCCCGGTCCCATCCCCAGTGGGGGGCTCCTTCTTGTGTGGTCCTTAGCCTCTACTATGTTCCCCGATGTTCCCCCTCGGGTGAGGGAGTGGAAGGAGAGGAATCTTGAGCTCTCTCCAGAGGCCAGTGGTGTCCTAACTTTGAAAGCTTCGGTGACGCCTCAGGGCCCACAGGATGTTTTCTGTTCTTTCTGTCTGTTCCTCCAGATGTTTGTGCCTCCTGGTGTGTGTCCCTCTGGATCTACTTTCCACTCTTTTCCCCTCTGCTCTGGGCCTCAGCGCGCTCACCTGCATTCGTGAGCTTCCTTGCCCTCTGACTTCCAATTTATTTTAACCAACGGACGTCACCAGCACTGGAGATGGGAGGTGGACAATGCACTTGTCTTTGTATGTCAGTTTCACTGCTTTCCCTGTTGCGTTTATGGCATCCCTCAGTTGCCAGCCTGCTCTCTCTCTGCCCCACGCAGCTCACATCTGGCTCTGGAGAGACATTCAAGCATCCTCGCCCGTCTTCAAGGGAAAAGTCTGCTCCAGGGCAGTCTGGTTTCTGCTCTCGCTGTCCTCAGAGCAGCCAGCCTACCACATCCTGATTTCATAGGCATGTGTCACATCACAGTCACTATGCTCAGCAAACACACAGAGGTCCGTATCGGAAAGACAATCTAATCTCTCAGCAGGATTCAGGGGACGGGTAGATAGTCCTTACTCTTCCCTCATAGGCATGGGAAGAGGGCTGACACACTCCGACAGAGTTCTTATTTCCAAATCAACCTTGAGATGAGTATTTGCTAAGGGTCACAATCTGGTTTTTGCCCCCACCTTGCAAGTCCTGAACAGGTGTTTTATTTTTATAAAATGCCAGTCATGACCTAGTAAATGGATTTTTACAATCACTGCCGGGCTCTGACCCTCAGTGTGACCGTACTTCCCTTCTCTGAACTGAAGGAGTGTATTAGTTTCCCACTGCTGCTGTGGTAATTGCCAAACAGGTGGCTGTAAACAACACAGGCGGATTCTCTTACAGTTGTGGTCAGGGGTCCACAACCGGTCTCCGCGGGCAGGTGGCATTCCTCCTGAAGGCGACGAGAGGACTCGTTTCCTCCTTTCCCAGCTTATGGAGGACTCCTGCATTCCTTGGGTCTGTGGCCTTGTGACACTCCAACCTACCGTTCCATCATCACTCCCCTCCTGCCTCCTTCCTATAAAGATCCTTGTGATGATGGTGGGTCCTCCTGGATCATCCAATATATTCTCCCCGTCACATCTTTAAGTTAATCCCATCAGAAAAGTTCACATCTTTGGGGGCATTATTCTACCTACCACACTTTGCATAAACGATACACAATATCTTAGATAACATAGCTTATAATTCACATTTTGATCTGTACTGACTATCCCACATTGGGGTAGCTCTATTGCCTTGGCTACACTGCACGCCCCTGGGGGAAACCTGGGCCTTCACATCATTGCCTCCAGAGTTGGACACACATGCAGGTAAACTACTCGTGATGATTTGTGGGCCAAACTGAAGAGTGATGCTTAATTAATCTGTGTTCTGAGGCTGACTCTGGTTTCCTAATACTATTCTGGAAAGAACTACTGAATTTTTTTTGGTTAACAAAAGCCTTCATACATTGTTTCCTCCCTATGTTACTCTGTCATTAAGGGTCTCCATGCCTACTATAGGGCCAGTGCTAAGCCTGGAAGCAAACCCCATCTTTGCTATCTAATGGAATTACTAATACTGCATTACCGTTTTACTGGCAGGGAGACCCTGGGGTCCAGGTATGTTAGCTATTGCTCAAGGTTACACAGGTTGGCAGAGCCCTGACACCAAAGCCCAAAGCTTCAAATCAAAGGGCTTTGGTGATCACCTAGGTCCCCTCCAGGGGGTAGTCACTGTGGACCACGCCTGCCTTGTTCTCGAAGGTCGGGGGAGAGGAGGAGCTTCCACAATCGCATAGACCCTTGCACTGCACTACAGCACGGAAGGTTTTTGGTTGCCATGCTTGGGATGGGTGGTCTTCCATGGGTGAGAAATGTCCTAAGTTACAAAAAAGGGAAAAAGACTACTCTGTGGCTATTAAGTTCTTGGTGGCAAAGTTCATAAATTTTGTTTTTTGTTGTTTTTTCTTTCATGCAACACATTGTTTCTCTAAAAACCTCTGGGCTCACTAGCCAAGTCATGTGACTTAATGAAAGTGAAATGAAATGAGCTAATTCGTAATTTTTGGCTGGCTTTTGTCTTTCCTCTCTCTGTGACAACAACCTTGCTGATATGCTGGTGCAAACACATACGCACAAAGGAGCCCTGCCAGCAGGTCCAGAGAGAACACGGCAGCCAACAGGGAAGGGGCAGGCCCACCGACCTGGCACGCCGGGTGCTTCTGGGTCCTCTCCTGGAGGGAAGCAATGCTCCCATGAGTCACCAAACGGGCAAAATAACTCTTCTGAGACTATCATGACGTCCTCTGAGAAGCACTGTTACCAGGGCCCTGAAACTAAAGTTGTGTTTGAATCCCTGCTCTACTTCTCCTGGGCCAGTGAAGTCAAGAATATGGCCACACTCAAGGCTACTCTATATTGATTTACTTTGTTATTCATTTATATTTACACCTCTCAAGATTCGCAGCCTTGGAATGTCAAACTTCATGTCTAATTATGATGAAAATAACTTGGCTTGGGCACAATAATCACTAAATCAAAATAATAACATGTTCTTACCCCTTCCACACGCCCTCGCATTATGCCCTCAGCGGCACACGATTACAGCAGTTCCTGCTGCAGGCACAGGGCCCAGGGCCCAGACCTCGGGTCTCAGAGCAGGCTCCCATTTGGGCGTGGCTGCTTAATGGTGGTGGGCATCTCTGTGCACCATGGGAACAGTCCACCTACTTTGCAAAAGCACTGCAATGCTAAAAGATAGCATGCAATAAGTGGTTCTTTTGGTTGAAGAAAAACCATTTGTATTCACTGATTTTACCTTAAAAACTAGTCTAAAGAAGAATTAAGTCTTTCTACTAAACATGGAAATATTATAAGGAAACAGAACCAAAAACATATTCAGTATTTTTATTTAAATTTTTAGCAATTTACATATCTCTCCATCCTTTAAGTTAGTGTGACAATTTCCATAATAAACTACTAAAAGAGAAGCTTTGGTCAAAAATGGAATGAAATAGCAAAAACAAAAACCAAAAAAACAAACAAACAAAAAACCAAAATACAAACAAAACTCAATCACTGCTGCTTTTAAAAATCCAACACTTTCACCAATTATATTCAAACAAAACCACACAAACAACATTTGCGCGATATGTGTCTTCAGTGTTTCCTTGCGGCTGGCTCTCCTCACCATCATGCACATGGTGGAGCTGCCGTGGGGCAGTTTGTCAGTTTGTCATGCTGGATCTGGGAGGCTCACTCAGCTTCACATTATCCGGAGGCCCTGGATGGAAGACTCTAAGGTCTTGAAAATGGAAGGGAGAACACTAATGGTTACTGAGGACTGGAATGGTTACTGGCATTTCCCCCACAGCGCCATACTACTCCCCCTCCTCTCCTTGGCTGAGGTGCAGGCCCCTTGTGCTCCTTGTACCCCCCAAGTCTGAGACACGCTCTCCCAGGTCTCTGCCCAGAGCCTCTCCAGGACTGCTGGCCCTTCCAGGCCAGGTGTTCCTCTGTCTCCACTACCCCAGCCCACAGGTTCTGGGCACACACCTCCTTATCTGTTCATTGGCCCTTACTGATGAGGGCCACCTGTGCACACGACCCTTGCCTCTTCACCACACTCTAGATGCCCTAATGGCAGGTACTTCTATGTTTCCATAGGCCACACAGCAGTCAGCCTACTACACAACACAGCAGGTGCTCAAAGGTGGATGGATTGAAGAGAAAACTGCACTGGGACTTCCTAGCTCACACAAGTACAAAAAGAGAGAAAAAGACCTGGCCTGAGAGACCAAAGGATAAAGGGCATGACTAACCACCCAAGTGGTGCTAACTACAGATGCCCAGGACTAAAAGCATACGAAGATTAAAAAAAGGAGTGGGAGGATACTTTTAGAGAAAGATGGTTTGTTTCTTCAGAATATTCTGGAGGCTTTTCCATACTATGTATTTGACCCAAGGAGGGGAAAAAACATCATGGAAATGTACAACAGCAAAATTCTATCAAGCTGGAGTATACAGGGTCCTTAGACTTGTCACTACATCTTCCATCAGGCCTCCTAAACCTCTCTCTGTCCAGAGCCTCCTGGCCACAACCCCTGCCACAGCTGGAGTTCATATCCTCACCACCTGTTCCCTGGACTCAACAGCCTCTGCCCCAAGCTCTTGTTGCCTAGGCCCCCCACGCCTTACAACCTGGTGCTTCTCTACATCGAGTATAGTGTGCACTCTCTGAGCTCCGGGCCTGGTCTGCACAGGCTGCTCTTGCAGCTTAGAATGCTTGTGCACCCCCTTCGCCCCCAACCATTCCTGAAATCCCACTGCATCTAGGGATGCAGCTCTTCCCTGCAGTGCTGGCAGGCCATGCCTCCCCCTAAGATGTAAAAACAGAGGCACTGGCTTCTCTTCTGGGCTCCAATTAATCCCCTGACCCTCCTCTCTCTCCTACCAGACAAGCCCTTCAGGGGCTCCTTCATCTCAATATCTTCAGTACCCAGCACCATGCCTGGCACCCAGAGGACACTTAGTAAATGTTTATTAGACTAATTAGTGTAAACGGTACAAATATATCTGGTAGCTAAATTTAGATGGGTACCCACACAAGGCCGGCTACAGAAACAGCACTCAGCTTTTCCTCAGTGAATAGATGGACATCTAGAAAGAAGTATATATTCCAAATCATGGGAAAACGTGGTTTCCTGCTAATGACCTTCAGGTTTTGAAGACAACTACAGTGGAACACCTTACATTTTTGCTTTGCGTTGGCTTTGATATTTTGTTTCAAAAAATGAGAAACATTTTTCTCATAGGAAGTTTTAAAACAGGATTTGTTCTGAAAGGCAGAAAATACCTTGAAATCCCAAATTGTCATGGCTCCATCGATGCCAGTAGTGCAAAATTTGCGACAATCTTGCTTGTCCACCTCATAAATAGATACTTGACTGAAAAAAAAGCAGAAACAAGAGATTGTAAGGCACGTGGTAGAAGTGAGCCCCAGCCTTCCTGACAGGATGAGGGCATTTTAAGGAAACTGTCAACTCCTGAATATCAAGTTGTCTATTAATATTAGGCTGCAGCAATCTGACTCAGAAAATATGAAAATGCACTATATTCCCAGACGGCCAGAAGAGAAAAGACTGATATGAAGGAAAGGTTCAGAACCCACATTAGTTAGTGATGTGGAGAAACAAGACAATCCAGGCCACACAGCCTGCAAACTGCCCAGTAGCAGGATGTGGCCAGGACCACAGCCATGATTGAAAAAGAAACTAATTTAAACAAACAAACAAACAAAGGCAGGATGAAATGCGACTGAAATCCAATCAAGACAAAAACTCCCAATGACTCTCTGACAACCAGGGCATATAAGCCAAGAGCTCTCCTTCATTTAAAATTAATCATTATAAATGCCAGTAATAGTCAGACACACCACAAAATCCCAACCACGCAAAACAGAGGAACACAAATGAAAGAACTTGTCTCAGCCTAATTATCTGAAAAACTTCCAAGAAAATCAATTCTGTAGCTCAGATAGTATCTTCCTTTCTCCTCTGAAATGACTAGAATATTACCTCTAGGGAAGGGGGTGGTACATACTACCAGTGAGCTACGAATGGATTTTAAAATTTTAAATGGTTGGAAAAAGCCTCAAAACTATTATTTCATGACATGTGAAAATTATGTGAATTAAAATTCCAGTGTCCATAACATTTTACTGAAATACAGCCATGCTCATTTATTTACATATTGTCCATGGCAGCTTTTGGACCACATGGAAGAGTTGAGTAGTTGTGACACAGACCATATAGCCCCTAAGAGTCTAAAATATAGACTATCTGTTCCCTCACAGAAAAAGTTTGCTAATCCTGCTCTAGGGCAAATAGGACTTAATATCTGCAAATAAAAGTAAACATGTCACTCTGCAAGGGTTTGTCACTTTATTTTTAAACTAAAAGTCTCAAAGAAGAGAGTTGTTTCTTTCCTGATACACAGTCTGCAGAGAAGCTTAAAAAAAAATTCACAAGAAATAACTGTGAAAGTCATTCAAGACAGAGAAACTTGAAAAGTGTGAAGAAAGTTTTGCTATGCCTTCAAGTTACACTTTTCAATAGAGCACAAACATTTTCAGCCTATTTTACGCCTAGTGGTCCCTTTCACTCAACATGATGAAAAGCACAACTTAGCCCTGGCCGGTGTGGCTCAGTTGGTTGGGATGCACTGTTAGTCCACACCAGCTCAGAGTCCACAGCAGGATCTGCACTCCTCATGTGGGATGCCTTGTACCATCTACACCTTGAAGGACAGAATGACTAGGCGGGTGTAGTTCACTTTTAGGCACTGGCTACAGGTAGCATCCAGGAACTCAGATCCAGTCAGGGGCCCCAGGTGGCTGGGTGGCACTTACGTGATGCTATTCTGGTGCAGAGTCTCCAAGGCTGTATTGCGGTCCTCAGTTGTGGCCCTCTTGTCCATGTTGCGGAAGCGTTCCATGGCAGACATGTTGCGCTGGATGCTCTGTTTTGGAATGTCTAGCTTGGAGACGAAAGTCAAGCTGCCGCGGTCATCATAGTTAAAGAGCATTGGGCAGCAGTCATGGCCCTGAAACAGGATATTAGTCAGGCCCTGGAGGGTACACTGTCTACCTACCAACCCCTCAGCGAATGTTCACCACCACAGGCATCTCTTATTCCTAAAGGCTGGCTCTGTTTCTTTTAAAAGGCCGTTCTATTTTGTGCCAGTGCACAAAGTCACAGAGCACGCATTGCTCCTGTTCTGGAGAATTATATACAGTGTATTACAAGGAAAGATGAAGAGAAATACTTACAGCGGCTACAACGCTATTCTCCGAAACAAATGACACACTCAGCAGAGGCAGGAACTCTGTTTTCAGAGTTGAGACCCTGAACACAAGGACACTTGTTAAAAGGAGATACAACGAACCACTCAGTTCCCTTATGGATACAGAAGATGACAAAGGACCCATTCTCATAGGGGCTTTGGCAGTATAAACAACCACTTACGTTTAAAAGGAGCCCCATGACCTAGCCTTTCAGGAATCTCAAGCATGAAATGGCCCTGAGATAACCTATAGAAACTGAGGCCGCTGGAACCGGTTTGGCTCAGTGGATGGAGCGTCAGCCTGCGGACTGAAAGGTCCCGGGTTCGATTCCGGTCAG
>NW_006291231.1:24336-32129 GCF_000327345.1 Myotis davidii
GCCCGAAGGCCGTTGCTCTATCCACTGAGCCACACCGGTTTCGGCAATAAAATATATTAAAAAAAAGAAAAAAAAAGAAACTGAGGCCTTCTGCTCTCTTTAGCCTATGCTCTACTCCCTTCTAAGTTTATCTCCTCCCACCCCCAACTCATGACACACTGGTCTACAGCTTGGTCCCCAGAAGCCCCTGTTCTTTCCCGTCTCTGCCTTTGCTCCCACACCCCTTTACCACATGCTCTCTGCTTCCCTTGCTTATCCAAAGTCCACCCGTCTTTGAAGCTCAGCTCTGATTTGATCACCTCCATGAAGCTTTTCCTGGACCACCTCAGCCTAAAGTGGCTTCCCCTTTCTCTGATCTCCTGAAGTTCTCAGTGTCACTCACGATTGAACACCTTATTTTGCTATTTTCTCCTGGCCTGTGCTCAGTAGGGGCTCCTAGAGGGCTGGGACCACTAACAGTCAGTAAAGCCTATTCTCTTTCCTCCACGTGGGTTAGGAGCTAGGGCTACTATAAGTATCTATATATATGCACAGAAATCTTCCAGAAGACTCTCATTTATAATAAGAGAAGACATTTAAAAAAACCCATAAAATTTAAAAATACATTTCAATCCAGTAGGAAACAATATCCTTTCTGAAATACCACTTTGTTGTCACCATGTGGCAGAGGGAGCCAGAGGCACCTGATGTGACCGACTGCCAGCATACAGTTAAGTCAGGAAACCTTTGAAAGTGGTTTACCTCTGGCTGCCAATGGAAAAGGAGGCACTAGGAAAGAATACTCTTCCTCTAACATATGAACAAATACGAATTCTGACGTCTAACAAGATGCCTAATGCTCTCCTTAAGGCTGAGGAGGCAAAAATGAGTGATTGCGATTCGAGTTCTTCCAGCATGCACCAAAGGAACTGGCTCCAAGGTTTTAATATTACTGAATGAAGTCCCAAATGAATGGAGTCATTGTTCACTGACTACACAGAGCACGAATACATCCTCTATTTAATTTAAGGCTGGTGTGTGACATTTACATGTTGTAAGGAATTCATAGTAACAGGCTAAACTGGCTATTTGAAGGAACTCTTATCAGTAGCAAACCAGGAAGGTCCTTCAAAGGAATCACTACCAGCACTTTCATTAAGAAGTGTTTTTGGAAGTGAAACTCTTTAAATTTTAACTCTTTAAAATTTCCCCAAATGGACAATCTAAATGTGTGCCTGTGACTTTACTAGAAAAGGCTGCCTTGCAGTTCTCAGTCAGATTTTTATGCTTGCGTCCTACATAAGCAACCAGAGAAGGGCAGCATTAGCCCAGCTGATGAGAAATCCCACCCTACGTCCTAACTCAAAACAAAAGGCAAATACTCACTGCACGCTTTTTGAGGCATCGGCAACGGACACAGTGCTGTCGTGGCTGACCCAGGCCAGTCGACTCCCACTGGCAGAGAAGCTGACGCCATGCACCCAGCCACCAGTACCACTGCCACCAAACTCTGACATCAGCTGACCAAAAGGCATCTTGCTGCCCCAGGGTGTACTGGCTGGCTTTTCATCCACTTCTTTAATGTATGCAGAAAACACCCTGCAGTTTAAGGGGCAGGGGGAGAAGGAAAAAGTAAATGATAATATATGTATATAGAAATAGGTCACAGGCCACTCCTACAAGGTGTCTCAGAATGCAGAATAAAATATGATGGAACAAATTAACATACAGAAACCTCTGAAGACACAGAATGGTTCCAGGCTGCCTACAGCTCAATCCATAATCAACTAATAATCAGAGTGCTGCTCTAGGAGTGCCATTCTAGAAATAAAGAACACAAAAGCTCTTCCCTCCTGAAGTGTACATTCTGGGGGAGGACTGTGCTGTCCCACCCTCCCTTGCCCATGGGAGATCTGGTTAAATGAGCACAGCATTCTTTCTTGTCTACTTTACCTTCATTCTCAACACAGTATTCCAAGAAGCCCACACAGTCAAATGGTAGGAGAAAGGAAACTATTTGCCACCCTACAAAAAGCCAATAGCATAAACTCACTTAAAGAAAGGGACATCTAAAGTGAAAGCGGAGGGAGGCCGTGGGAAGAGCAGGCAGGCTTTCCCTAGCACTGTCAGGCAGAGGGCTGTGCTCACTGTACCCTCAGGCCACTGTCCAGCCTTTGTGGCAGGTATAGTCTGGGATGAAGGTGGGTCCTTTATAGCCTGCTATCATCAGTCTCTCTAATTCCTTGAGGTGGGAACCAAAAGGGATAAAGAACAGCTGGGAATCTATCCTTTTATTTCCTTTTGCCCTCCAATGCTGTATCTATTTTGTAAAGCTTCTTTTCAAAACCTCCTAAATGACCTAGAATATTCCCCTCCAAAATGACAATGGCAGTAGCAGCTCTGGAAGAGTCAGGCACCAGAGCGGGAAAGGCACAGTGAGCATCTGTAAGTTAGATGCTGTGACCTTAGCGTCACTGTGCTTTAAATCAGCGTCACAATGGCTCCTGCTTTAGTCATCTGAGTCCAGGAAAGAACAGGTGGTTCTCAGCTGCGCCAACTCCAGCGTGTGAACGGAACAGACCCACACTCACAGGAGCGCAAGTCAAAGCAAAGTTTATTTTTAGAAATTATTATTAAGAAAAGAATGTAACCTATTTGCACAACCAGATTTTTAGTATAGCTTGATGATCCAGGTGGTATGATCACTTAGTAACTCTTAGCTCCATCTTCTAAGGGAGCTAAAATGACTGGGTAACATCACAAAAACAAAACTCCTAAATATGAAAAATTCTAGAGAATATCTATGTATTTTTACTCTTATATTGGTTCTTAAGTACAATTACTAATATTTTTCCAAAAAGTGCCTTGACACTACTGAATCCCCCTCTCATAGTCAAACTGTCACACACATATTTACTAGTAAGAAAAACTAAAAAGATCCCAAACAAAAACACCCTTGGGTATTTAAAAAAAAAAAAATATATATATATATATATTTTTTTATTGATTTCAGAAAGGGAGAGGGAGAGAGAGATAGTAACATCAATGATGAGAGAGAATCGTTGATCGGCTGCCTCCTGCATGCCCTACACTAGGGATCAAGCTCACAAGCTGGGCATGTGCCCTGACCAGGAATCAAACTGTGACCTCCTGGTGCATAGGTAGACACTCAAACACTGAGCAATACCAGCCGGGTTCCCTTGGGTATTCCTGAATATAAATCACCAGTCAGGTTTTCTGGAAATTCTCCACATACTCTATTGGAAAAAGATGCATCCCATCTCCCAATCCACCACATAATCAACATAAAGCAACACTTATTTACTTTTAATCTGGCTAAAGGGAAAAAAGCCTGTTGATAAAGAACAACTTTAAAAAGAGCAATTACTTGTACAATCCTTAAAGGAGTTAGCCAAGTAGCTGTGTTTCTTCTAGCCTCATACTAATAACAAAAAGCTTTAACTGAAAAGGAATAGCACAATAATAGCTCAGCAGTACACTGTTCAGCTATGTTTTGTTGATCTTAGTTTCACTCTGTAATGTGCAGTCTGCTGCCTGGGTATAAAACGAGAAATAATACTGTAGTTGAGGGAGAGGGAGAGAAGAACACGTCCCCCATTCCAAACCATGGGTGTTCTGCCTACGGAAAACTTCCCTATCCCCACCCTTTCATCTCCCATTTCCCATACTTCCAAGATCACTTCTTTCTCCTTTGCTGACCATAAGCTTCTTTCATCAGAATCCCTTATGGCACCTAGCATAGTACTTTACAAAAAGGGACCTTAAAAATATTTGTTGAAAGATGACTGATGAACAACTCAAGTCTGTCTACCCATTCTCATTTGTTCCTACCTGCATTTGAAATCACATGATCCTGCTGCCAGCAAAACATTGTTGGGATGCCAATCCAAGCTGAGGACCGTGGAGCGAATTGGCTTTTTAATGTGCTTGCTTACCCACCTACAAAAAGAGAAAATCTATTTTAGTTTATCCATAAATAAAATGACTTACAAATATGTCAGGCAAAAACATCAATGCATGGTTCTTAAGTGGCTACCAGGTTTCCTGCCAGAGAGAGGGTGAATTTCTAAAGGAAGAGAGGAAGACAGAAAGAACCACAAACTGTCCCTTCCATATACTTGTCTTAGGTTTTGACATTCTTATCAGGGCAGCTGGTTCTGAACTTTTTGGGCTACCAGGGCATCCTCTTTAGTAAGTATATTTATGGATGAACTCTGGTAGTGCCCCATGGAGTTTCAGATTATGTCTGACTTTAACCTTTGAAATAAAAATAGAGGTTTGAAATTATTTGAATTTTTATTGTAAATATTGAGTGATTTGTTATTTCATTTTAGGTTAAGTTTGGGTTGTAAGATAGCTTAATTTCCTTTCTACCTTTCCAATATTAAGTAAGTTTATGGAAGCTTCAAATTCTTTTTAACTTTTTTTCACTGAAAACCTCTAGCTTCACTTAAAGAGTTTATGTCTAAAATCAGTCATGATTCTGGCATAATTTCTGCCCCTAGACTGCTGCTTAAAACCAATCATGCTCTGTTCAACATGAGAGGCTTAATATTGTACCAAATGTCTTTTGTTGAAAGCTAAATTGTTTTTCTATACAATCTTGTTCTTAGGAACCTATCTGAAAAATTTCATTTGGAAAAATAGACAATATTCTCCTTGTTTAATACAGTTATTTTAAACTGAAGGCTTAAAGGTTGTTTTAAAGTACTCACATCATACCAATAAAATATTGCTTTATAGCTGAGAAACTCCCCTAAACATACAGCTTGTTCAAATGACACTTTGTACTACAATAAAGCCCAATTTACCTATATTTGAGACTATTTTTTAATGCATAAAAATGTGAACAATCACTGACATTGAGGGATACCTAGAAAGAAAAATTGTTTCTTACATATGTGTTATAGTGAGCCTTCTAAATGTTTTTTAGCAGGCAACATTTTGTTAGCCTTAATTTTACACATGTTTGAAGGAAAAATGCATGTCTAAATGCATAATTCAATTTTGCTGCAAATTCAGACTTTCTTTTCAAAGAATCAAAATTTCTGAGGTTTTACTAAATTACAAAGTATAATATGATAATCCCTTCCTTTCACTGTTTCAGCAGAAAGCGAACAGTAGGAACACTAACACAAAGAGTAATGTGTACTCTGCTATTTTTAGTGCAAATACATACTGCCAGTTTCCTACTAAATGACAATTCCAGGCTGAAGAGTAGTTATGTCTTCCTGAATACATGTCAGGTAGAGCAGAGCTGTTTTCTTATCGAATAAGAAGGAAGGAATAAAGTAAATTACTTAGCCATAAAATAAACCTGCATTTTGACTGGCTTAGCTACAAGTGATTTATTAAAAAAGTACAACAGGCTGATTATATATCCAAGATCCTGACCAATTTTTACTTCAATGGCTTAAACAAGTAAAGCATTATACCAAGGCACAGATTTGGTTAGCAAATAAACCTTAAAGGAGAACACTGTTATTTGTAAGAATCCTAGAAATTTAAGTGGATAGAGATAGAGGAAAAATAATTATTTCTCAGGACACTGGGAATCTTTCAAATTTATAATTTATCAGAGTAAGAAAACAGCTATTTGGATAGTACAGAGTCAGAAGAGTAGTGATATGTTATAGAACAAACAAGTTAGGAGATCAGAACATGGAAACCACGTATTAGTACGAGAAAGATGTAAGTTTTGACTCAATGTGCACATAGAAATGAAAAACGTGCAATCAGAGAATGGAAAATTCAGAGGAAAAAAAACCTTCAGATGAAGAAAAACTGAAGCAATAGTTAAGCCTTAACCCAGTGTCTCAAGAAGTCACCAAAACATAGTGTTTCAAACGTATGATTCTATAGAGAGAAGTAAAAAAACTCAGATGTTGCTCACCAGTCATTTTCGGACTCAAAGTAACAAACAGAAATGAGTCTTGCTCCACTTCCCACAGCAAATTTGTTCTCTAGTGGGGACCACTTGACAAAAGTGGCTGCACGGTTAATTCTCAGGATCACCAGGGTTGGCTTCCAGACACCATCTTTCTGACTCCAGACATAGGCATTGCGGTCTGCCCCGCAAGTGACAATGCGGTCGCTCTTGGGAGCCCAGTCGATACCTGCAAGTGAGACGTGGCATCATCTACTTTGCCAGTGGTCGGCAAACTCATTAGTCACCAGAGCCAAATATCAACAGTACAACGATTGAAATTTCTTTTGAGAGTCACATTTTTGAAACTTAAACTATATAGGTAGGTACATTGTTATTAACTTCATTAGGGTACTCCTAAACTGGCCTTTGCTAAAAACGTCCTCAATTTGATTGAGGTACGTTCGCTGAGGTCGACCCCTTCCAACTCTCCCATCCACACTCGTCTTGTAGCCAGTCTCACTCAACTCGTGCATGAATCGTTTGCGCCTCCCCCGCGCTGCGTATCCTGAGGCCCGCCTGCACTGCGTCTCCCGTAGCCTGATAAAGCCACTTCTTCAAAATAGACTCGCCCAGGCCGAAAACCCGACTTCTGCGCATGGGCCACGAAGTTTCAATCACACTGTAGTGCGCGCCCGCACGTGGTATTTTGTGGAAGATCAACACTCAACCACAATTTTTGAGGTGGTTTACAATACTGAAGTTTATGTAAAGAAAAATTAAAGGATCTTTCTTCTAAACATGTTTCCAGGAACTTAAAAGAACAGTAATTGGCTACAGATAAACTCTTCTACTCAAGGTATTGTCTATGGACCAGCAGCATCAGCAGTATCTGGGAGTTTATTAGAAATGCAGAATATTGAAGACGGCAGTAGCAGGAGCTTCCTTCAGCCAGGAGGAATGGAGAGCTGTGGCCACTGGTATGATGGGGACGGATGTGGTCCTGATCAACACATCACAAGGGCAAGGATGTTTCTCCACGAAGTTCTGTAACTTGGGATCCTCCATGAGGCCAGGTAGAACAGAGTTGTTTTTATAGTCGCAGAGGTTACAAAACTAAGCAGGGACTTTCTTTCCACCCATTCACAGGTTTCTAAAGATATCTGGTCTGAAGTCCTTTATCTTCCCTCTAAGATTTTTTTGCCTGAAAGTACCTTTATTTTTTATTTGTTTTTATTGTTGTTGTTAATCCTCACCTGAGGATATTCGGCCCCTCCCCCATTAATTTTTAGAGAGAGTGGAAGGGAAGGGGAGAGACAGAGTCCTTATCTTTTGGAGATACAAATTGAAATATGAAATGATACAATGTCTGGAATGTGCCTCAAAATAGTACAGGCAGAGAGCTGAGAACAAGACAGGCTGTGTGTTGATAACTGTTGAATCTGGGTGATGAGTATACAAGGAGCTCATTACATTATTGTCTATTTTTGTTATCTGTTCAAAACTGTCCATTGTAAAATGTCTTTGTGTGTGTGTGTGTGTGTTTTAAAAGATAGCAATTAAACATTTAACACAAAAGAATAAACTCACAGAAAAAACACACACACCAGGACTCTGATATCCCTTTGATGTTTGCTATACTCTATCTCTGCAGCACTGACTAGTCTTTTCTTCTAGAAGCTTCAGAAGATAAATTTTATTTTTCTGTAGTTACTATCTTTCTGAGAAAATATGTTTGATCCTTGGTCTTCTGCCACAGAGTTATACTTAGATTTTTCCAACAATAGTTTTTTAAGACTTAAAAAAAAATCATTTGAGCATTTGGACAGAAAACAGGCCCAAGTTCAAAGGATTCCAAAAAAGAAGCAGGGGAGAAAAAGGACACAACTAAATATTTCACTTTTTTGGCTATATCTCTTTTCTTTCA
>NW_006291231.1:32166-34028 GCF_000327345.1 Myotis davidii
AGGGGAGTGTATAGGGCGGGCAAAAAAATGTACTCTTTTTTTATACTCTTTTTAAAAAAATATAAAATTTAAAATATATATGTGTGTGTGTGTGTGTTTTAAAAGATAGCAATAAAACATTTAACACAAAAGAATAAACTCACAGAAAAAACACACACACCAGGACTCTGATATCCCTTTGATGTTTGCTATACTCTATCTCTGCAGCACTGACTAGTCTTTTCTTCTAGAAGCTTCAGAAGATAAATTTTATTTTTCTGTAGTTACTATCTTTCTGAGAAAATATGTTTGATCCTTGGTCTTCTGCCACAGAGTTATACTTAGATTTTTCCAACAATAGTTTTTTAAGACTTAAAAAAAAATCATTTGAGCATTTGGACAGAAAACAGGCCCAAGTTCAAAGGATTCCAAAAAAGAAGCAGGGGAGAAAAAGGACACAACTAAATATTTCACTTTTTTGGCTATCTCTCTGGTCTTTCATCTTAGTGCTTTCTCATGTAAAAGTATTTCCTAATGCAAAATTTCCAATTTGTAATTTTTGAATGTTGTTATTTTTAGGCCATAAGGCCACTGGCAAAGGGACTTAGAAAAAATAGGTCAAACCTAACAGAAATAACATTGTGGGAAAGCAATAGCAACAAAAATAGAAATTATGTCTTTGGTGGGGTTTGGTAATATATAGTCAGTCAGATCAGGGTGCTCACTAGCATTATATACAAATCCTGGTAAAAGCAAAAAGGGATGGTCACGAGTTTTTGCTGGAGAATACAATGTAAAGATTGCAGAAGATCAAAACATGTTATGTTTTTCTCTGATTTGGGGGAAGGAGATCTTTAAGCTAATCAGTATGTTAGGGGTTAGAAGCAAAATTTCAGGGTCTGAATTAAAAAAAAAGTCATCACCAGTCCCTTGGCTGCCCACTTAAGTGCAAATACAACTGAGAGGAGAGGAAACCCAAGACTGTAGTGAGAAATTTGTAAATGAAAAGTTATGAAGAATAAATTAAAAAATATTTTTATTGATTTCAGGGAGGAAGGGAGAGGGAGAGATAGAAACATCAATGAGAGAATCATTGATTGGTTGCCTCCTGCATGCCCCACACTGGGAATTGAGCCCACAACCTGGGCATGTGCCCTTGACCAGAATAGAACCCAACACCTTTCAGTCCGCAGGCTGACACTCTATCCACTGAGCCAAACTGGCTAGGGTGAAGAATAATTTTTTTTTTTTACAGAGAGGAAGGGAGAGGGATAGAGAGTTTTGAAACATCGATGAGAGAGAAACATCGATCAGCTGCCTCCTGCACACCCCCTCCTAGGGCTGTGCCCGCAACCAAGGTACATGCCCTTGACTGGAATGGAACCTGGGACCCTTCAGTCTGCAGGCCGACGCTCTATCCACTGAGCCAAACTGGTTAGGGGGAAGAATAAATTTTTATGTGCTTGGCCAAACTGTTTAAAGCAAGGGTTGGGGAACATCCAGCCTGTGGGACGTATAAGATCTGATAAATTATTTGGTCTGGTCTTGCCAAGGCATTAGGGGTGAGTTAATTAAATGTTTGACCAAATATAACAGGCAGGGTCGATGGGGAGGTTGCAGCGCCACCCCGTCATGCACAGAGCAGGGCCAATCCGGGGGGTTGGGGCGTTTCCCCCTGTCACTCACAGAGCAGGGCTCATCAGGGGGGTTGGGGGCAGCCCCCTGTCACACACAGAGCGGCAGGGCGATCAGGGGGTTTGGGCGCTGCCCCCATCATGCTGATCCCGGTGCCTGGAGGCCTCGCGGCTCTGCTGATCCCGGTGCTGAGAGGCATATTACCCTTTTACTATATAGGGTAGAGGCCTGGTGCATGGGTGGGGCCA
>NW_006291231.1:34051-37102 GCF_000327345.1 Myotis davidii
AACCCCCCAGCCGCTCCTTTTTTCTTTTTTCTTTTTTTTTTTCTGGGCCAGCTTTAGCTTTGAGGCTTGGCTCCAGCTCTTAAGCCTCCACTGCTGAAAGTAGGTTTTTGGCCTTTGCTTACAATGCTGCGATCCTGCTGGCTGAAGCCCGGGACTAAAGCAGGTTTCTGGGGTTTTGTTTAGCTTCTATGTTTGTTACATAGTTTCTTAAACTGCAGGCTCAGAGGCCAGTAAGTCAGGCGGGGAACGTTGGTTTCCTCCGTCACTGAAGCAAGCAAGACTCATGTTAGCTTCAAGCTGCCTGGCTGCCAGCCGCCATCTTGGCTGGCAGTTAATTTGCGTATCTCCCTGATTAGCCAATGGGAAAGGTAGCAGATGTATGGCTAATTACCATGTTTCTCTTTTATTAGATAGGATGCTCACCTGAGGATATTTTTTCCATTGATTTTTGGAGAGAGTGGAAGGGGGGAGAGAGGGAATGAGGGAATGAGAAAGGAAGGAAGGGAGGGAGGGAGGCAAAGAGAGAGGCAAAAAGAGAAATATCGATGTGAGAGAGACATATTGATTGGTTGCCTCCTGGATGTGCCCCAACCCAACATGGGCCTGGGATCTAACCTGCAACCCAGGTATGTGCCCTTGACCAGAATACAATGCGAGTCAATGCTCCAACCACTGATCACACCTGCCAGGGCTGATTTTGTGCTTTTTTAAAAAAATAGCCAGAGATGACTTCACAACAAAGTAATACAGTCCCTTGGAATTTGGTATCAGGTTTTGGTTCAACTAAATTCTGAAAACCAGTGTAAAAGTTCCACATTTTTACCTCTTCTCCTCCTCCTTTGACTCTTGCTTAATAAAACTCGGCCCTGCTCTACTTGCCACCTCTATCCACCTATTAATAGTTTTAGCCAAAGAAAAAAGTTAATATACATCAGGAATCTGTAGGAGAGCCAATACTTTAAGATCTAATCTTCTGCAAATCAGCATGAGAAAGATAAAAACTCAATGGAAAAATGAAGAGAAATTATAAATAGCAATGTTGCACTCACATACACACAAAACCCAGATGACTAATAAACTGAAAATATGCCCAACCTTTCCATTAATCACAAAAATGCACCTTTCACTCATCAGTCTGACCATATCAAGAATGTGTGAGGTATGGTAAAATAAGCACTCTCATACAAGGCTGGTGGGATGAAGGCTATCTGATGATACCTAGCAAAGCTGATGATGTATATATTCCTGTGATACAACAAGCCTACCATATATGAATATTCACACATGTACAAAGAGATCTGCACAGGAATACTCGATTTAGCACTTCAATATAATAAGGAAAAATGGGCAACATAAATGTCCTTCGATGGAGGAAAGAATAAATGAGGGATGAAATGCCAAACAGCAGTTAAAAGGAACAAACTTGACTTAGATACATTAACACAGAACTCAGAAACAATGTGGAATGCAAAAGCTGCAAGAGATGTATGATATGATGCCATTTGGCAGCCCCTGAAAAATACTAGCCAACAGTACTAGAGATTGCTTATGAATATATATACATGTATGTAAAAGTATTAAAAATGGACTAGGACAATGTCATACTAAATTATAGCCTGCCTTCTGAGGTACAGGAACAGAGCTGGTGGTGAGAGGGGACTTTATCATTATCCTATCTAATAAAGAGGGAATATGCTAATTGACCGCCACGCCCTCAAATATGGCAGCCACCACAGCCAATAAGGAGGGCCAGCAGTCCTGGATTGTGAGAGGGATGTCTGACTGCTGGTTTAAACCAGCAGTCGGACATCCCCCCAAGGGGTCCCAGATTGGAGAGGGTGCAGGCTGGGCTGAGGGACCCCCTGCCCCCGTGCACGAATTTTGTACACCGGGCCTCTAGTCTAGAATAATATTGCTTGTTATTAAATATTAGAGGCCTGGTGCATGAAAATTAATGCTCTGGATGGGGATCCCTCAGCCCGGCCTGCCTCATCTCACAGTTTGGGACCCCTCAAGGGTGGGAGGCGAACCGGCAATCAGGGGAAGGTGACACCCCCATCACACCTCTGCTGCTGCCACTGCCAGCAGCACAAGCCTCGGCCAACCCTGGTTACCTGAGCCTCGGGCAGCCCTGGGCAGCTGGGGAGCCGCCATCCGAGGCTTGCCTGCGCCTTGGGCTGGCCCTGGGCGGCTGGGGAGCTGAGGGGACTGCACGCCTGCCGCCCCAGCGAGGCTGAGGGGACTGGGTGCTGCCATCTTGTGGCTGTGGGTGCTGCCACCTTTGAGGGTGTGGCAGTCAATTAGCATATTCCCTCCTTATTAACTGTGGGTGCCGCCATCTTTGTGACAGCGTGAGGGTCAATTAGCATATTCCCTCTTTATTAGATAGGATTTGTTTCCTAAGGTTTCTGGCACAGGAAAAAAAAGACATTTATCCTTCTTGTTGTTAACTCTGGGTGGTAGGTATATGGATGTTTGTTATATTACTCTTTGTCTTTTTCAGATTTTGGAATGTCTTCCTTGACCCCAGAACAATATATAGGAAACTTTTGGAAGACACTGTGCTCCCGCAGCAGTTGGAAATTCAGTTTGGCTTACACTTTTACACAGCTGACATGCTGTCTAGTTTTCACTTTCACATCTCATCTCTTAATCTAAGCTACTTAGTCCTCATAGTAGGTTCAGTATTTTCCATAACACTAGTTGGGTGTGTGTACCAACTGAGTGAAAACAAGCACTTAATAATTGAGATCAGTATGGCTCAGTTGGTTGGAGCATAGTCCTGTACACTGAAAGGTGGCGGGTTCAATTCCTGGGTAGAACACATATCCAAGTTGCAGATTGGATCCCTAGTCAGGGCACATATGGATGCTTCTCTCTTGTATTGATCTTCATCTCTTTCTCTCTCCCTTCCTCTCTCTAAATCAATAAAAAAATTGAGATCACTATTATTCTATTTTCTGAAAATTTCTAAAGAAAACCCAGTAAATGCTCTACAATGTTGAATATTATGGCTGACTTACTTTATTAGGCTCTTTATTTAAATGAAAG
>NW_006291231.1:37142-47225 GCF_000327345.1 Myotis davidii
AAAGAGTGTTATTTGAAAATACTGTACTAAGTTCATGGTTATCTTACCTGTGATGTGTCCATTGTGCTCCTTGAGTTCATGAGCTTTCACCCACTGGCTCCCGTTCTTTTTATAGATGTGAACTTCGTGATTATTGGGGCTAAGGGCAATCTCTGGAGAAAAAAGTCAATAGTTAACACTTGCACTTGAAACTGCCACACAAGAAAGGGATATGTTACAGTTGGGATTGAAAAAGTAGAGTGAAGCTTGACCAGGGTGGCTCAGTGGTTGAGCATCAACCTATGACCCAGGAGGTCTCAGTTCAATTCCCAGTCAGAGCACATGCCTGGGTTTTGGGCTCAATCCCCAAAAGGGAGAATGCAGGAGGTAGCCAATCAATGATTCTCTATCATCATTGATGTTTGTATATCTTTCCCTCTCCCTTCCTCTCTGAAATCAATAAAAATATATTAAAAAAAAGAAAAACTAAATTTAACCATTCACTTTATCAGAGACATATACAATTGTCAAGGATTCTAATCAGTAAGAAATAAATGATGTTCCTATATTTAGTTGATATACAGTTGACCCTTGAACAACACAGGTTTGAACTGCACAAGTTCAATTATATGTGCTTTTTTTTTTTTTCTTCAATAAATACAGTGGCCCTCTGTGTCCATGTGGTTCTCCCATGGATTCAATTGTCGCTGACAGAAAACATTATTTTCCATCTGCAGTTGGGAATCTGTGGATGTGGACGGCAGACTATGCCACTTTATATGAGGGACTTCAGCATCCTCGGATTTGAGTCTCCAAGGGAGATACCAGAACCACTGGCCCTCACACACGAAGGGTTAACTATAGTTATGTTTTTGAGGAATCAAAACTTATACATGAATTTTCAACTGCAGGGGGGAAGGGGGAGGGTCAGTGCCCCAAACCTTGCATTGTTCAAGAGGCAATTATAATTTTAGCCTGAAGTAAAGATATTTGACATTTTAGCTCACCTGTACAACATTATTAGTAACAAATATTTAATTTCTGTTAGACTTTCTGAAATGCTGAAAATAGCACAGAGGCTCTTATTACTGCTATCATGGACTCATGCTAGAACCATCATAGTTTATAAAAAACCCCAAAAACTTGATTCTGCTGGTAAACTATAACAAAGTTTTCCTTTAAATAAAGCCATTATAAATCACAAAATAAAATTATGTTTTCAAGGGAAATCTCTTGGACCAATCCAAGATAATAAGAATATACATATCACCCTAGCTGGTTTTGCTCAGTGGATAGAGCGCTGGCCTGTGGATTTAAGAGTCCTGGGTTTGATTCCAGTCAAGGACACATGTCTGGGTAGTGGGCTTGATCCCCAGTAGGGGGTGTGCAGGAGGCAGCCGATCAATGATTCTCATCATTGATGTTTCTCTCTCCCTCTCCCTTTTTTTCTGAAATCAGTAAAGATATATTTTTAAAAAAATCCTAATTTTAATTTTAAGAAGTAAAATTTTTTAATGGATCATCTATAATGTGAAAAAACAAAATAAGTTTTAAAAAATTAACACATAGATATGTATATCCTCTTTTTTTTTCAGAGAGGAAGAGAGAAGGAGAGACAGAAACAGCAATGAATGAGGAGAATCACTGATTGGCTGTCTTCTGCATGCCCCCTACTGGGGATCGAGCCCAGAACCTGGGCATGTGCCCTTGACCAGAACTGAACCCGGACCCTTCAGTCCTCAGGCCAACACTCTATCCACTGATCCAAACCAGCCAGGGCTAAAATTAGGATCTTTGAAATGTTAGGTCAATTTTTTAATAGTTTTTCCATCTATTATGTCACCTATCCTCAACTCGTTAGGAAAGCTACATCTGTCTTGCAGATAAATTGTGGAACTGGGTAAATACCTAGCTCTAAAATCCTAAGACTGCCAATGCTTTCTGGAAAAGTTATATACTTCTCTAAATTTCTAGGGATTTCAAAAGCCAAATCTAGCCCTAGCCGGTTTGGCTCGGTGGATAGAGCGTTGGCCTGCGGACTGAAAGGTCCCAGGTTCAATTCCCGCCAAGGGCACATGCCTGGGTTGTGGGCTCGAACCCCCACATCGGGGAGCATGCAGGAAGTGGCCAATCGGTGATTCTCATCATTGATGTTTCTACCTCACTATCACTTTCCCTTCCTCTCTGAAATCAATAAAGACATATTTAAAAAAAAAAAAAGCCAAATCTAAAGTTAAACCTGAAAAATGTTATAAATTTCAAATTATAATTTGGCATAACAAAAGTGTGACTTAATATATTGAATTTATAAAGTAATTTAAATGAGGACAATAACAATTTGTATTTTTGTTAAAAACTAGAGGTCCAGTACACAAAGTTTGTGCACTGGGGGTGGGGATTGGGGTGGGGTTGGTGGGAAAGGTTGTCTCTCAGCCCGGCCTGGGCCTCTTGCAGTCTGGGAACCCTTGGGGGATGTCCGCCTGCTGGCAGAATGGGCCTAAGCCAGCAGGCAGACATCCCTCTCACAGTCTAGGACCCCTCACTCCTTACCGCCTGCCTGCTTGCTGCTCCTTAGCGCTGTTGTGGAGGCAGGGGAGGCTCCTACCACCGCCACTGTGCTTGCCAGCCATGAACCTGGCTTCTGGCTGAGCAGCACTCCCCCTGTGGGAGCACACTCACCACCAGGAGGCAGCTCCTGCATTGAGCGTCTGCCCACTGGTGGTCAGTGTGCATCATAGCAAATGGTTGTTCTGCCTTAACAGGCACTTAGGCTTTTATTAGATAGGACTAGAGGCCCGGTGCACAAAAATTTGTGCACTCGGGGCTAGGGGGTCCCTCAGCCTGGCCTGTACCCTCTCGCAGTCTGGGACCCCTCGGAGGTGACCACTGCTGGTTTAGGCCTGCTCACCGGGGGATTGGGCCTAAGCTGGCAATCAGACATCCCTCTAGCAGCCCGGCAGCCCTCGGGGGATGCCCACTTGCCAGCAGGGAGCAGACCTAAGCTGCAGTTGGACATCTTTAGTGCTGCTGAGGAGGCAGGAGAGGCTCCCACCACCACTGCTGTACTGGCAGCCATCAGCCTGGCTTGTGGAGAAGATTTTACAAATCATATACCTCATAAGGGTTTGTATCCAGATTATATAGAGAACTCTTACAATTCAACAATAATAAGACAATCCAATTTAAAAAATGGGGAAAGGATCTGCATATACATTTCTCCAAAGAAGATATACAAAAAGCCAATAAGTGGGCATACATACTCCTTTATACCCACTAGGATAATAGTGCGTATAGGGCTGTAATAAAAAACACAGATAATAGCATGTGTTGATGAGGACGTAGAGAAAATGGAACCTTCATATGCTGCTAATGAGACTATAAATTGGTGTGGCCACTTTGGAAAATGGTCTGGCAGTTTCTCAAAATGTTCAATATAATTACCATATGACCTGGCAATTCAACTCCTAGGTATATACTCAAGAGAAGTGAAAACATATGTCCACATAAAAGCTTGTATGTGAATGTTCACAGCAGCAATAGTCACAACAGCCAAAAAGTTGAAACAACCCAAATATCCACCAACAAATAAACTAAATGAGGTATGTCTATAAAATATAAAAAGGAATGAAGCTGATACGTGCTACAAAATGGATAAATCTTGAAAACATTGTGCTCAGTGAAAGAAGCCAGATGTATGTGTTCAGTGAAAGAACCACAAATTATATGATTTCACTTATAAAAACTGTCCAGAATAGGCAAATCCATAGAGACAGAAAGTAGATTAGTAGTTACCTACAATTAGAAGTTTTGAGGAAGACTGGAAGTGACTGTTAATGGGTATAGAGCTTCTTTTTGGAGTGATGAAAATATTCTAAAATTAGATAGTGATGACTGTTGCATAACTCTGTGAATATACTAAAATCACTAAATTGTATTCTTTAAAAGGATGAATTTTATGTTATGTGAACTCTATCTTAATAAAGCTCTTATTTTTTAAAAAGATTGAATAAAATTCAATTTTTAAAATAACTCATGGGCCTAACAGTACACTTCTGTTTCTAAATTTTTTTTGTTCATTCTCTTTGTCATATTACCTGTCACTCTGCTTGCTTTACATGCCTACTTCTCAGAGTCTTCTCCATCCCTTTCTAGTTTGCTGGAGCTAGAAAACTAGAAACTCAAGCTTGTTATGAATAATACTAGAGGCTCTGTGCACGAATTCGTATATGGCTGGGGTCCGGCTGGCCTGCCCCATGGGGGACATTGGGGCCGGGGCAGTGGGGGGGAGGGGATTCGAGAGGTTGGCTGGCCAGCCCGACCCCGATTGGGGTGGGGAGGGGCCGATTGGGGGCAGGGCCGTCTGGGAGGAGGGGCTGAGGGCGGGTGGAGGAGGTGCCCGATAGGGCTGGTTGGCCACCGCAGTGCGTGTCATAGCGACCAGTCGTCTGGCTTTACTATCTATATATTAAGTATATAGATAGTAAATACAAGTTAGTACTGCCCTTCGTATCTCAGGAATAAACCATATGTCTCTGAAACAGCTTATTTCTAGGTCCTAGAATTTTGACTAAATGCTGGGTGAGTGTGGTATTATGGCACAACCATTCCAAACAATGGATTCAAATATGTCTCTGATATAAACTGTCCTCTAGTGCAGCAGTTGCCAACCTTTTGGACCTCGCAGACCACCAGTGGTCCGCAGACCACTGGTTGGTGACCGCTGCTCTAAAGGTTTCCTTAAACCAGTGGTCGCCAGCCTTTTGGACCTCACGGACCACCAGTGGTCCTCGGTCTACCAGTTGGCGACCGCTGCTCTAGTGGTATAGTAAAAAAAGTGGACAAGGAGCCAGAAGGCTTGGGTGCTAGCAAGGGCTCTAACATTAACTTGGTGTGTAATCACTGGAAAGTCCAACACTTTAGGCCTCAGTTTCAGTATGTGCAAATCAAAGGACTGACCCAGTTCCCTTCTGAACCTTTTCACATATGACAATAATATATATGATCACTAAAAATACCTACATCTAAAAGTATCAAAGGTACCAAAATAAAGACACAAAGTTAATAGCATACTTACGGGTACGGTCCCTGTTCCAGGCATGACAGGTGATTGGCTCTAGTAAAAATTGATGCAGGGACATTATTCTTAGTGGTTTCAAAGGATCGAAAGCTGCAAGGACAACAACAAAGAAAGCATTTAAAATGACAGGCAACCAATATTTAAATTGTCTGGGGATCTTGAAATGTTTGGGAATAAATAAAACATTATTCTCCCATTAAAAAAGAATCTCAATGTCAAAACTTAACCATTTAAACACAACTAGTATTGTAACCACTAATATATAATTTATTCTGTCAAGGGTCATCCAGGGACATTAAAACCATGGGTTAAAAGATTGTTGGGGTACAGAATATTCAGACAGTCTCAAGTGATCATCCTACAGATTACTTACTAATTACAAAGGGAAAAACATGCTATTACAATAAAAAAATCTGGCAGTTACCACTTTAACTGAACGATCACATTTAGTATCATAAACAGTGAACCGATATAATCTGAGGACCTCCTGATGGGAGGCAACATGACGTGCACATCATCATTTATAAGTAGTGACCACTTAATGTATCACCCAGACCAGAATACTTTTAAGAGAGCAAAAAGAGCCCAGCCGACGTGGCTCAGTGGTTGAGCATCTACCTATGAACCAGGAGGTCACGGTTCAATTCCAGGTCATGCCTGGGTTTTGGGTTTGAGCCCCAGTGTGGGGTGTGCAGGTGGCAGCTAGTCAATGATTCTTTGTCATCATTGATGTTTCCATCTCTCTCTCCCTCTCCCTGTCTCTGTCTCTGTCTCCCTCCCTCTCAGAAATAAATAAAAATATATTTAAAAAAAGAGAGAGCAAAAAGGGGCACTATTAATAATTATGCTGTGATAACAGGTCACAGGACTATCCTGGAGTAACCTGGTAATATGGCCAACCTAGCAATGAAGTATTTATGCAAAATATATTTACTCTAATAAAAATCCAGACTCAATTTCCAGTTTATAGAAAAGAAAAAGAATTAGTTAAAGAACATAAAAGGGAAATAAACAGTTAAAACCAGAGTGTGTGCAATATTATAAAACAACTGGTCTGGACTATTAAAAAGAGATAAGTTGGGGTGAGGACTATTTTAATTAAAAGAACTACGAAAATCAAAATTGATATGTGAAACTTGATTGTAATCTGTATTTTTAAAATAGCCACAAAGGACATTGTGTAATAGAGTAAATTTGAATTTGGGCTCATATATGTAACAATACAGAATTATTTTCAATTTCTTAACTATAATGATTTGCCCTTAGGTAGGATAATGTCCTAACTCTCAGACGATAAAGATGATGAAGTGTCATGATGTTCTCTGTTATTTTCAGTCCTTCAGTACATGTAGATATATAAAGAGCATACGTGGCAAACGTTAACAACTGGTGAATCCACGCTAAGAGTATACAAGTATTTGTTATATTACTCTCTAACTTTTTATTGTAACTAAATGAAAAGCAGGAATCTGTGAAATATCACTAAATTAAAAACCAAATAAAATTCTCTATTTTATAGGCACCCAAATCTAGATCCACTGAAAAAGCAACCATTACCTGAAATAGGAGAAATTTTTTCAAAAAGCACCCCATTTTATAATTTCTAAGAGGCACTCTCACAACATTCTGAAGTTTCAATACACTTTTAAGTACAAGTCAAATTAACCTAAGGTGGAGACTGAAATGTGAAATAGGAATTCTGATGTAAGTAGGAAATAAAAGCAAGGGCCAAGAAGGTTGTGAACAAAGTTGAGCAGACAAAGCAGAAGTTAATTTCAGTGGAAAGCAGAAAAAATGTCTCTGCTAATTGTTGTAAAGAAACCCAAAGGTCAAAAAGAGATAAGTGTACCCTTAAATAAAACATTCGATAGCTTGAACTGACAGAGATGTCAGTGTTTCACGTTTTATTCCAAGTGTGAAGATGGTTAGGACATTAATTTTTTACTTTTGCGTGTTCTAGAAAGCAAATTGCAATTCACAAATACAGAAAAAACCTCTAATAGGAAATTAAAGCAATTAAAAAAATTCAAATGAGACTGCTAATTTTTTTAAAAAATAAATGTTCATCTCTCTCTTTCTCCCCCAATTTTTTTTGGAGGCAACCAAAATTTTGGTGGCCTTGTTTCCACAAGGCTTAAAAAAAAAAAATTATGTTCAGCCCTGGCCAGATGATTAGAGCGCTGTCCAGTGTACCAAAAGGTTCTGGGTTTGGTTCCTGGTCAGGGCACAAATCTAGGTTGCAGGTTGGATCCCTAGTTGGGGTGCATATGGGAGACAACCAATCGATGCTTCTTTCTCATACTGATGCTTTTCTCTCCCATTTCCTCTTTCTAAAATCAATGAACATATCCTCAGGTGAGGATAAAACAAAACAAAACACCTTTCTGACTCACTGATGAGTCTCTTTATCTCTGACATCAGATGCTGACCCATCACAACAGGTTTTACTCACAGTTACTAAAAATAACATGTAGTGTTACAAATATCTCCTTAATTAAAAGCACTTTAGTTTATAGGTACACTTTATAAGGTAATTTGTTAACTAAAACAAAACTGGTTTTCAAATTAAAAATTTAATGTGAAATCTATATGCAATAAAAGCACATATTTCATGTATAGTTAAAAAAGAACAGTTGCAGACAAAGGCTTTCTCATTCTTCAATTCCTTTTGTAAGTAATGTAGCAAAATGCCTTCAAAAGAGGTAAACATTTACACAATGGCATAATTACTTCTAATAATGCATTTCTAATTTTGTTATTATTATTCAAGAGCCGTATTTGGACACACACTCAGACCTGTAATTCTTTTATAATCATGTGGCTATTTTAAGTCAGTAGGCCAAGACAACAGTCATGTTGGTCAAATTTATAAGGCACCCAGTACATGCAGCCTGTATTCATGAAACTCAGTGAATGGAGCATAATAATAGCTTGGATCTTGTACCAAGATAAAGATAACTTCTGTCATAGGATGATAATTATAATTTCTAAACTGTGATTAGTATTTAAGTGAAATTTTCAAAACCTTTGTCTTCATGAGGGTAGAGAGGAGAAAAAGGGACAGACAAGAAGGTGGTGACATTAAATTTCATAAGCTCCTACTGATGACCTTTCATTGTCCAGCTCTAAGATGATTTATAGTATAATATGATTCCAGGAATTCTCCCTCCCTTCAAACTCCTTTATTTATCATTTTGAGTAGAGTCATTCTGATGTTTGATTAGCCATGGGCTCTGGAGCCAAGGGAACATGGGTTTGAATCTTGCCGTTGACACATACAAGCTATGAGATCTTAGTATCTTTAAACCTTATTTTTTTTTAATCTGCAAAAATGCACATATCACTGGCATGCCAAGGCTGTTGGTAGGAGGATTAAATGAAATAACATGTGAAAGCATGTAGTACAGTACAAAGCCTAACTCAACACAGGTGCTCAGTAAGTAGGTTCCCTTTCTCCCACGGACCCAAGGCTTTGAACCATCCCAAGAAGTACACACCAGTTAGTATCCTCTGAACTTGGCCCTCGAGCTCGAAAGTATCTGTACAGTGGAAACTTCAGTTCCCTGTTCAGAGTCAGTTTTCAAGATTATGATTCATCTAGTTTCTAATTGCTCTCATTACCCAACCCAGCAATACCAGGCACTCCCACAAGGTCACCACACCCTCCACACATTCAGAGACAGGTTCCAATTTTGGGCACCAGCCTCGCCAAGCAGAGCGTTTTGAACTTCTTTATGCAGAATTTGTTTTAGCTCAGGATTAGTCAACTAGATTGGAATACTGCCCCTCTCCCTCCAAGCAGGAGCTTTAATTTTTCCGAGATGAACCCCCTCCTTAAATTGTGGTAAGTAGATGAACTGGCTCCAGAAATTCTCTGAATACTCTGTGATAGGAAGGAGCCAGTAACACCCACTCCCTCACAGGGCAAACACACCCTTCGGCTTTCCTCTCCTTTGTTTTTATATCCCTGAAAAACCCAGAGCCTACATGAAACCAAAAGGTTAGTTAGATAGAACTGATGAAAGAGGACAGAAGTAGGATAACTTAGGTGATGCGCTGAGGTTCATAAAAACTGGGCCCACACCTGCAGCATGAGAACCGAGGGCTTCACAATCACAGTCTAAGTCACAATTGAAGGGCCCACCAGGTTCCCGGCAGCGCCGTAAGTGCCAGGTTGGGGCCAGGAATGTAAGTCAACGTGACACTTTTCTGGACCTAAGTGAGGAGGGAGGGAGGCTGAGAGGAAGGGAAGAAAAACGTGCAAAGAATGCCCAGAAGCAGTGATAATAACTAATATCTTCTGAGCACCTACTCTGGGCCGGAAACTATCCTAAGCAATGTACACAGACAAACTCGCTCGATTCGCCAGAAAGCCCTAAGCACGCGCTTACTGCAGCCGAGGAAACGGGGAGCCGGGATGAGAATTCTGACAGTCGGACCGGAGGGTGGGGCTGTGGCAGGTGCTGCTGCTGCATCAAAGGCTGCGCGGAGCCGATATGTGTCATTCCGACTTCGGGGGCAGCGGCACCCAAGAGGGGGGATCCCAAGGAACTCGGGGAAAGGTTTTCCTAGAATTCAGAAGGGGCTCCAGTAGCGGAAGGATTGAGGGCTGCCCCAGATAGAAGCCAACTGTCCCCGGAGCGCCCACCGCGTGCTAAAGAAAGAAATGAACGGCCCCTCGTGGGACACCGATGAGAGGGAGGTTGTTCCCCTTACAGTACAGTTTTACGGACTGATAAACGGCCACAATAAAGGTGCAAACAGGGCTATGGAAGCACAGGGGAAGGAGCCGTTAATTCTGGCACTGGAGGACGCTTGGAGCTCGCAGATGTCGGGAGAAACGATCTTTATGGAGACCCACGAGCTCCGCAGGTCCCATGGAAAGCGGGGATCCCCTCCGCCCCCCCTCCACCCCTCCGGAGGCCGGGCTGGGAGCCCTGGCCCGCCCTCCGGGCCCCGCGGCCTAAACCTTCGCCTCAACGTCCCCGCGGGTTCAAGCGCGCTGCGAGGCCAGGTAAATGGAGGCT
>NW_006291231.1:47378-49629 GCF_000327345.1 Myotis davidii
GTGTTTGAGTCTCCGTGTTGGTCCTTCTGAAGTGGGGTCACAAGCCGGCTAGAAGGTGGTGACGAAGCAGCGTAGGTGTCTTACTCCTTTCCTAGAAAATTCTTCATATTTGTGAACCCAAAGTGTGGATCCGTGGCTGTTTCACAGGAGCATTTGGCAGGGAAGGAATTACTGAGAATTGGGGCCTTTCCAGCCACAGGGACCCTAGGAACGACTATGTTTTTCTCCCTTCAGAGAGCCCCCTCAGAGCCCGTTCCTCTGTGGAAAGCACCCGAGTTCCATCGGGGTTAGAATCGCTTGTTCCCTGCCCCCAAGACGCGGGACGTGGGCGTTGGGGGAATTGAGCCTCCGAGACCTTCCCAGCCCCCACCCCCCGCCCCCGAAGACAGTGCTTGCTTTGCAGATGCTTCCTTAACTTGTGAAGGAAACGGGGATTGCTTGGCCGGCTTGGCAAGCCCAGTGACAGAAAGTAACCACACAGGATGGTCTCATGGTAAATTCCTGACTGGGTAGGTCACAGTGGATAGTCCTGTCCCAGTCCTACAGCTTCCTGAGCAAAGGTCAGCCTTTAAGTGAGCCCTGCCCATGGTTCTTACGCAGCTAAGATAACAACTTGGAAATGTCAGAGTAATGTTCTTCTTCAGACCTCTGGAAAGCCCGACCTGCAGCACCGGAACACGAGACCACAAAACTCACTGTTATTTTGTTGCCTGCACACCATATCTATGTACTGTAATTATCCTCTACCCATCCATGTGAAAGACGTGTGTGCTTTCCTGTTTTTGTTTTTTATCCAATCTTAGGCGTTTCCCTCCTTTGTCTTTCCTGCTTTGATTTCTCCTGCTTCCTTAAAGTACCACCAGTGGATTTCATGTAACCTTCCTTTGCTTCTAAATGTATAAAATTAGCTGCAAAACAGCCATTCTCCAGAGCATTTTCTCAATTCGTTGAGATTCTGTTTCTAGGCATGTTTTAAAAAATTTGGCTCAAATTCATATAAAAGTTTCTATAGGTTTAGACATGCTTTTGTTGACATACAAATACCCTGAATTTCTAGCTAGACTTGTTGCCCTTGAACTCAGAAATGTAGGAGCACCACTTCTTCCTCCAGGTCATTGCAGGTTGCTAACCTGCTGCCTATTTTGTTCCTTCTGGTAGTTTATGAGTCTGACCCTAATGCTTGGTTGTAAGGTCATGTTCACAAAAGTGACTTGTCAGTTTCCCAATCTCAGAGTCTCAGTATGTTCTCTGGGGTTAGTTAATTCAGTTGATCATGGAGCACAAATGCACTGGAAGTAACTGGTTTTACTTTGTCCCATGGCCACAAAGTCTTTTCGTCGTGGTAGGAAGATTGAGGACAGATTGAGAGTGGAACAAACATTTTAACTAATCACCTGCTCCCAGCAACATCTTTGCAAAGGAAGGACAGCACATGGGAGCAAGGATTCCTATGTCTGCAAGTTAAATGCACCAATTGGAAGTATGTAGACTTGGTACCCAGAGTCAGAATACCAACAGTGTTTTATTTAATTGCCCACCTCTTTACAAAGGATAGTTCCTTCGTTGAAGGAGTTTATAATTGGGTAGATGAAATGAACACAAATCAATGATACCAGATTCTTTATAATACATGAGAAGAAAAGAAATAGCCTCAGAAAAGTAACAGACATTTAATTTAATTTATTTTATTTTAAAATATATTTTATTATTTTTTACAGAGAGAAAGGGAGAGGGATAGAGAGTTAGAAACATCGATGAGAGAGAAACGAGAGGAAGGGAGAGAGATAGAGAGGCAGAAACATCGATGAGAGAGAAACATCGATCAGCTGCCTCCTGCACACTCCCTATTGGGGATGTGCCCGCAGCCAAGGTACATGCCCTTGACCAGAATCAAACCTGGGACCCTTGAGTCCGCAGGCCGACGCTCTATCCACTGGGCCAAACCGGCTAGGGTGACATTTAATTTTAATCTCTGGCTCTATCTTTTTTTTTTCTTTCACAGCAATTGTTTATTTTTCAATTCCCATTTACATTCCATATTATTTTGCATTAGTTTCAGAGGTACAACATTGTGGTTAGACACTCATATACTTGACAAAGTGTTCCCTCTGATATTTCCAGTGCCCACCTGGCACCAGACATAGTTTTTATTTTATTTTTTAATTTATTGTCTAAAGTTTTACATATGTTTTCTTTTTCCCCAATTGACTGCCCCCCCCCCTCCACCATTGCTACCCGGGCTAGCCCCCAC
>NW_006291231.1:50116-72457 GCF_000327345.1 Myotis davidii
TTATATTCCATAAATGAGTGAGATCATGTGATATTTATCTTTCTCTGACTGGCTTATTTCACTTAGCATAATGCTCTCCAGTTCCATCCATGCTGTTACAAATGGTAAGAACTCCTTTTTTACTGCAGCATAGTATTCCATTGTGTAGATGTACCAGTTTTTTAATCCACTCATTTGCTAATGGGCACTTAGGCTGTTTCCAAATCTTAGCTATTATAAATTGTGCTGCTATTAACATAGGGGTGCATATATCCTTTCTGATTGGTGTTTCTGGTTTCTTGGGATATATTCCTAGAAGTGGGATCACTGGGTCAAATGGGAGTTCCATTTTTACCTTTTTGAGGAAACTCCATACTGTTCTCCACAGTGGCTGCACCCGTCTACATTCCCACGAGCAGTGCACAGGGTTCCTTTTTCTCCACATTCTCACCAGGACTTGTCGTTTGTTGATTTGTTGATGATAGTCATTCTGACAGGTGTGAGATGGTACCTCATTATTGTTTTGATTTGCATCTCTCGGATGATTAGTGACTCTGAACATGTTTTCATATGTCTCTCGGCCTTTTTATGTCCTCTTTTGAAAAATGTCTATTTATGTCCTTTGCCCATTTTTTGATTGGATTGTTTATCTTCCTTTTGTTAAGTTGTATGAGTTCTCTGTAAATTTTGGAGATTAAACCCTTATCTGAAATATCATTGGCAAATATGTTCATCCATGTTTTGTTGATGGTTTTTTTTGCTGTGTAGCTCTTTATTTTGATGTAGTCCATTTGTTTATTTTCTCCTTAGTCTCCACTGCCCTAGGAGCTGTGTCATTAGTATGTCTGCTATTTTGCTGCCTATGGAGTCTTGAAGGATTTTTATGGTTTCCCGTCTTACATTTAAGTTCTTTAGCCATGTTGAGTTTGTTTTTGTGTATGGTGTAAGTTGGTGATCTAGTTTCATTTTTTTTGCATGTATCTGACCAAAATTCCCAGCACCATTTATTGAAGAGACTATCTTGACTCCATTTGTATGCTCTTGCCTCCTTTGTCAAATATTAATTGAGCATAAAGGCTTGGGTCTATTTCGGGGTTCTCTGTTCTGTGCCATTGGTCTATATGTCTGTTCTTATGCCAGTACCAGGCAGTTTTGAGAACCGTGGCTTGGTAATATAGCTTGATATTTGGTATTGTGGTCCCTCCAACTTTTTTCTTTTCTCAGGATTGCTGTGGCTATTCGGGGTCTTTTTTTTTTTTTAATTCCAGATGAGTTTTTAGAGAGTTTGTTCTAGATCTTTGAAATATGCCGTTGGTGTTTTAATGGGGAGAGCGTTGAATGTATAAATTGCTTTGGGTAGTATGGACATTTTAATGATGTTGAATCTACCAATCCATGAAAAAGGTATATTCTTCCATTTGTTTATGTTGAACAGAAGTGGTGAAAGTGGGCATCCCTGTCTTGTTCCTGTTCTTAGGGGACATGGATCTTAATTTTTTCCCATTGAGTATATGTTGGCTGTAGGTTTGTCACATAAGGCAGCAGTTCTCAACCTGTGGGTCGCGACCCCTTTGGCGGTCGAACGCCCCTTTCACAGGGGTCGCCTAAGACCATCCTGCATATCAGATATTTACATTACAATTCATAACAGTAGCAACCTTACAGTTATGAAGTAGCAACGAAAATAATTTTATGGTTGGGTCACAACATGAGGAACTGTATTTAAAGTGCCAGAAGGTTGAGAACCACTGAATAAGGCTTTTATTATGTTGAGGTATGGTCAACCTACAGCCAGTATCATACTCAATGGGCAAAAACTGTCTGTGACTGCAGGGGTTGGTGTATAAAATCATTAAATGTCTCTATAGCTTGTACCACTGTTGACTCATGTGCTTTTAATAGCCACTAAGCACGCTCTTAGCTGGTCCTCCCTATTCCCGGCCTGCTTTCCCCCTCTTTTATGCCTAACTCTTTTTTGTTGTTGTTGTTAATCCTCACCTGAGGATTTTTTTCCATTGATTTTTAGAGAGAATGGAAGAAAGGGGAGAGGGGGAGGAGGAGAGAAAAACATCAATGAGAGAGAGACACATCGATTAGTTACCTCCCACATGGGGCTGGGGATGGAACCTACAACCCAGGTAAGTGACCTTGATTGGGAATCGAACCTGTGACCCTCCAGTGCACAGGTCGATGCTCTAACCACTGTGCCATGCAGGTCAGGGCTATGCCTAACTCTTACTCATCCTTAGGCTTCAGCAAGACATAATTTCCTTTGCAACACCTTTTATCTCTCAAGATTGGGCTGAGTGCCTCTCCTATAGCATTCTGTACTTACCCCACAGAAGCTTTCCTAATCCCTAAACCTAATTCTCTATAATACAGTTTTCCCCTTCGTCTACATGTATGGTTACTATTTTGTACCTATATTTAAAAGTTGTTTTTTAAATGTCTCTAGAGAAAAGTTTTATGGAATAACTGCTCCAAAGCTACAAGATATTTTATTAGCCTAAATCAGAGTTTAGGAAGTAGAGGGAACAATAGTTCCTTCTAATTGCCAGCAGGTTCCCCTCCACTCTTGTGATTCCACCATAACTCAAGGTTGACCTTTTCACAATAGATCTCCAGCCCCAATTCTTGGTAGCTTGTAGGTGGAAGGGTCAGGGTTTTTGTGATGATTTTGTGATTTCTGGAAGCACTTAACAGATATGCTCCGTGGGAAAGACCCAGAACCTGCTGGGTTCCCTACAAAGACCCAGGACTGGTTCACATGTGAAAGGAGGAGGAAGATAATTGATGTTTTTATTATTTGTTTGTTTGTTTATTTATTTATTTATATTTTTATTGATTTCAGAGAGGAAGGGAGAGGGGGAGAGAAACATCAATGATGAGAGAGAATCATTGATTGGCTGCCTCTTGCACGCCCTCTACTGGGGATAAGGCCCACAACCTGGGCATGTGCCCTTGACCAGAATCAAACCCAGGACCCTTCAGTCCACAGGCTGACACTCTATCCATTGAGCCAAATCGGCTAGGGCTTGTGTTTTTAAATGTACCTGTAATTTGTTTTAATTGGGATGGTAAGACAAATAGACATGGAAATGATTGTCATGAAGGAAGAAGTTTTTATATTCACAACAGCCCTAGAAGCAGGAGGCACAGCATGGTATGTGTATGGTAAATGGGAACATGGGCCCCTTCCCATGCTCCAACTTCCCCTCCCACCCTGTGGGAAATAGAGTGAAGGCCATCTGTAAGTGGACCGTGAGACCTTGGGAACCTGGCCAGGAACTTGGTCTAAGAAGGCTAAAGAGAAACTGCTTCTACATGTGAGCCTGGATTGTAAACAGCTAGTGTTTTGAACTCACACAGGCACGTGCCCCTTCCCCCGCATGCCCTGTTTTTCTCTGTTTTCTGTACTCTATGAAATCTGTGTTGGGAAAGTCTGGGTGGTGGCAAAACAATAGCACCCCCTTCCCCCCCATCATCAGTGTGTGCACGTTAGTCCTAATAAACTCATGTCTTTCACAGCCAGTCCTCCAGGTTATTTCTTTGGAATCCACAAACAACTTACTGAGGTTTCCTGGGACCTCAGCACATTGCATATAACAGCATGGCACTTAGGGCCACATGGCAAAGCACAGGGTTCATCAAGAGGCAGAAAGAATGACGGGAAAACATGGACATGAACCTTTATTGTGGTTTCTATGGGAAGGAATGGGCGAGGCAGGTTATGCAGGTTTAGGATTTGGCTAGTTTGAATAATTTCAGTGGGCTCTGTGACATAAAGGCTGTCTCTAGTTGTCTAGTACCTGGCTTTGTGTGAGTAGGGCAGGGGAATATTGCCTCCTAGAGTATAAGAGCTAGATAAAAGAGGTAGCTCAGGTATGAACTCTGGATTGGGTTGGTCTGTGTATAAAAGTTGTTTGCTTCTCTAAGAACTGGCCAGCTTTGGGAGAGGCAGTGTGTCCTTAGTCAGAGAGGCCCCAGATGTTGGAGCATCAAGAATATAGAAAATAAGAAAATATAATTAATACAATATTTAGCAATTTTGAAAAGCTAGCCCAAAACATTTAGCAAAATCATTTAAATGGTCTTTGCTCCATTTCCAAAAACATGGTGCCTGTGCCTTGATTTCAATTATCGTGGATACTAACTAATAATATTTTGAAGGCTATTGATTATATCATTTTAAACCTTTAGGCTATTCTGAAATTATATGTCCTTAGGCAAAAACAGCATATGTGATTAAATGAAGTCATTTTTTTCATAAATACTGGGTTAGAAACCTCACCTCATCTCATGCTACAAAGAATTTGTAGCTCTGTTTTTAACTGGTTTTGGGAAAGTCACTGAGTTGTTTACATCTCCTTCCTGCCACCCACCTCCCTAAAGTAAGGAGCTGCTCTGGAATTCTGTGTGTGTGTGTGTGTGTGTGTGTACTACAGAGTAGACCATCCTCCAGGAAACAATGAAGTCTTAAAACTTCATGGAATGCCCCTTGCATTTTTCCAGCTAGAGGCCTGCTGCTGTCAGCCCAGCCAAGCCTCCCTTGGAAGGTCAAGTGTTGAAGTCCTTTGGAAAGCTAGAAGAAAACTTGGCAAAAGTCCAAGTGTCAAACATAATAGGCTCTATGCCAAGTTATCTTGTTTAAACTTCATATTCCTATGAGACAGATGCTGTTATTATTCCCCATTTAATAGTTGAGAAAACAAAGGTGAGCTAGGTTAAATTGCCCCAAGTCATACCTCTGGTGAATACTAAATCAAAATAATGGCAAAATAGAAGGAAACATATTCTGGTTTAAGAGTAGGTGGGACTTTTGAACCATGCTTATCAGTCAAAACTGCAATTGGCTGACTTTTTTTGGCTGGAAGGATTCAGGTAAAAATTGGATAACCATTTTTTTCAGAGATGTTATGGAGGGGAATCTCCAACTGCTTGAGAGTTGGATTGGACATCCTCTGAATGTCCCTTTGAACCCAGGAATTCTCTAATTCTAAGATTCTGTGAGTTGGTGTTCACACGGGAAATTCACACACAGCATTTGGAGACTCTACCACCAGAGGGCAGTGTCTTCACACTTGGTCCATTTTCACAGAAGGAATCAAACTTGGTTCCCTCTGAAACAGCTTGAGAGCACCACATTTAGAACCATTACAAGGGTGATATGGGCCTTTGTGAAGATGGAGAGGGAACTACCAATGGAATATTACTATCCCTTCTTCTATCAGCTTAAATAATGATTTCTGTCTGCCAGTGAATTAGAGAGTTGTCAGACTGCTAATAGTCAAAGGGAAGACACCATTTTCAGAGAGCTGAGGAAAGGTGCGTTCTAGGGGCTGTGAACTGGCAAGGAGCCCTCATAGTGTTGCCCCTGCTACCCCTGCACTCTGGAGACTAGGAAAGTGAAGAGAGGAACAGGATTGATAGTGTTAGAAGATGACAGCAGAAACCCTGTCATACTTGGAATGGTTGAAGGAACCAGGAAGCCATGCTTCCCTAAGAGAAAACCTGGAGAACTGTCTTCCATTAAGGTTGTTCTGCAGGGTCCTGGGCATCAAAACCAGGGTTAGCAAGGGGATACTGCCACAGGGCAGATCGCGGCTTGATTTAAGGAAGAGCTTTCTGGTAATGTCTGGAAGGACTTCCTTGGGAGGCCACTCATTCTCTATCATTCAGTCACAGTGTGCTTATTTTAGGCCTGATACTCTCTAGTTGCTGAGGAATGTAGCCATGAGTAAAACAAAACAATCTGCCCTTATGGAGCTGACCTACCTGTGTCTGAACACATTCTAGAAGATGTGGAGGTGGATCATTTGGAAGCCTCATGTATCATCCAGGATGGATCTTACCATCCTTTCAGTGGATTCCATACCTTCCTGAACTTAATGAAACCTAGATTGTCTTTATAGCTCTAAGACTACCCTCTCAAAATTTGCAAAGAAAATCACTAAGACTTCATAGTTTTTATGGTTTCAATAGAAACAAGCCTGCGAATTAGGATATAGTGACACAACAGATCTTTGATATAAATTGCCTTTGGATTTGGAAGTCGTAGAAAAATAAAAATTCTTCACTTAAAAACAACTTCCAGTTAGTCTATTTTTCATATTTCTTTTATTTAAGCTGCATTGGGACAAGTCATTAAAATTGTCCATGTGAGGAATTATTTCTAGAGAACAGCCAGGTCACACAGACTTTACATATTCCATCCTTGACATGAATATGTAGGATCTCAACTGAAACAGACCCACTGTTATTTTTTTTTCCAAGTGCTTACACAGCTTGATACAGTCTTAGGGAAGCCATGCTAATTTTAATTCCTCTAATTATTGGGTATTTGTATCCCAAACCCACTTCCCTCCACAGCGATCTTTACTCTTTAGCACCTGTCTTTTTCTGGCTTGCACTTTCCTTTGCATAGCAAACATTCTCAGGAAGACCCGGTTTTCCATTTTCATAATTTTTTCCTCTCAGTGGTCTGCTGTTGAGATCTGTGTCACCCTAGAGGACAAAAGAGAGAGAGGTTGAGAAAATCCTTGTGGGCCAGAGCTGAAAGTTCTGACATCTTTGCCCCTTCTTGCTAGAAAAATGCCTGGGCTGGTTCTTACACAGGCTTCCTGCCTCATGGACACCATTGGGTCATATCTGGCTTATTCTGTATAAGGTTGTGGTGATTTAGATAAACCTTCCTTGGGCTTAGCATGCTCAAGCAGGCCTGAACTCCACACAGGCCATTGGGAGGACCAGAGTGTGGTTCCCTGGGATACAATGCTCCCCATGAGCTTGCCTGTGTTGTCTCGTGAGGGGCCAAGGGGATTGTTTTCCTGTTGTGATGTGTCTTCCCAAGAAAGAAAAGCTACGCTTACTACATCCCACAAATTGATTTTTAAAATTAACAAGATTTCCTTATGGAAACTGTGGGATACTTGCACCCAACAGGGCCTTTCACAGCCTCACCCATGCCTATCCTGCTAGCTTCATCTCCCTCCCTGTCCATCACTCTTGCCCATCAGGAGCCCTTCTTCTCCAGTCATGATGCACCCTTGTGTGAGTCCCACCTCTGCACTTTCATATGTGTTGGACCTTCTATCTGGAGTTCCCTTCTTTCCTTCCCTATCTGGTGTGGGATCAGTTTATTCTTTTTAATTTTTATTAAATGTTTTTTTCATTTTCATTTATTTTAATAGCAGAAGCATACTTTTATAAAATACACTGATAATGTCCATGGATGTCATACAGTCTCAATTGCTATAAAAATTTCTAAAAATGTCCTCTTAGTTTCTATACTGTTATTTTGGAAGGTAAACAGGCACAACCCTTGAGTGACACTGCTCTAGATTCTTGTATAGGTTACATGCAGTGTGGAGCTGTTCCACCCAGCCACTCCAGGTTAAATCAGTCACTCATTCCCTGTGATCCCTTCCCAGGAGAGGCAAACACCACTTACAGATTATTTGCTCACAGCCTTGTGTTAATTGATCTGTGTGTCTACCTCTCCACTGGATTCTGAGCTCCACAAGGGAGGATGGTCTTTCCTACTCAATGTCTGTATTCCATAGTACAGGCCTAACCCAGAGCTTGATAGATATTGTGGGACTTAATATAACTCTGTATTCCATAGTACAGGCCTAACCCATATTCAGAGCTTGATAGATATTGTGGGACTTAATATAATGCCATTTGGAAAACTAAACTCTGTGGGGTTTTGACTCAGTGTTGACTCATGAGCTAGTTTGCTTAAGACATCTCATGGCTACAGATGGCATATCTGCTCCTATGACCAACAGGGAAAATGGGATAAGAGAGTGAGGATGGATCAAGACATGGATAACAGACCCCAGGGCTCCCAGCCTTCTAACCTCTTCGTGCTGTTGGCACAGTGATGTGGAGAGAGACCAGTCGGACTAGGGCCAGCAGACCCCAGGAATAAACAGTCACCAAGCCAAGGCAGGGGATATGCTTTACGAGGTGTCTAATTCTGGAGGCTAACACTTAGCAGGTGGAAGGAGCTCAAATGCTTCCTGGGTCTGGATGGTGCAGGAAACCCATCTGATATCTCCTTTTGGATCTACCTGCACGATTGATGAGTTCTAGTCATTCCTCCCTTTGGAATAGGGGCTGCTCCCCAGTACTCTAGGTAACTTTAATTTTGTGGTGAAGTATAAGGATGCCCATGATGGATACCCATTAAATTCTCAATCTAGAACCATAGCATAATAAAGCTTTTACAAATTTGTCTCCTGTATTCTTTTTAATTGGTTTTGTATTAAGAAAAATAAGAAAGGGCTATTTTAAATTGTCCTTCTAAAATCCCACCTGCACTCATTCTCAAGAAATGGTACTGCAATGATTATTATTTCCTTAATCCTAGATATCGAAATTCATCCAGTTTGATGAGATCGTCAAGAATAATGATACGGTGGGGGATGTGAAAGATGAACACACGTTGCCTATAAGCTTGCAATTGCCCCTATGGTTGTCCAGTGAAAACAAGCTCGTACTCAGCACCTATTTTCCAGGCTCAGTATTAAGTGGCATCAGACATGGACCTGCTTTCAATGAGCTTTCACTCAGATGGGGACACATCCTGACTACCAGCACCTGTGATACAGGTAAATAGCACCACACCTGAGAGCTTTCAGATTAGAGGGAGAGAGTGTGTTGCAGCTGAAGGGACAGGGGAAGCTTTGGGGTTCTCATTGTGTGAGGTCAGGGCATGACAGCCTGGAAGCCAGGAAGCACAGAAGTCTAAAAAAGCGAAGCAGGGACAGAAGCAGGAAAGGTGGACTTGGAGCATGGCTGTCGAGAGTAGTATCTACACGCACCGGCTGTGAACTGGGCCATGGAGAACATCACTCCTCAGAAAGGGTTTTGGAGGAGCCTGTCTTGGACACCTGGATGATCTCCACGGAGGTGATGCCTTTGCCGGCTACCCGGTGTCTGGTGCGCAGCTTGTTCAGAGCCGTCTCCGCCATACCAGCCCGCTCCTCAGCATCATCCAGCTCATGCACTGTTTTTCTGTAGCGAGCAAAGGTCTGGTTGGCCTGCTCCTCCTGCAGCAAAGACAGTGGAAAGTGGGATGTGAACCTGGCTTGTTCTAATGTGTTCTGTTTGTTACTCTGCATTGTCGTCTAAGAGTGTAATTGTTCTAATAAGGCTTTTATAAAACACAGCCATCCTGGGTCAGGGTCATTCTCCAGCTTACCACACGGACAGCTGTCTCAACACTTTTAGGTAATTCTTTTTGGCCTTGACATCCATATTTCTAAATAAAATGTGCTCTGTTGCTGCTTTTATAATTTGTGGTTTTAGGCATTAGTTATTGGGACCCCACTTGGAAGTTGTGGATTTAGTTCTTCCCCTAGCCCCCACCCCACATTTACCATCCCCTTGTCTTCCCAGTAAAGACATAGTTGTTTTATTTAGACCATATTTACTGTAAGCCTGGCCTCTATTGAGCCTTTGGGGAAGGGCTTTGAGTAGGTCAGTGGCTGATAGGTTCAACATGGTGGCCCCAGAACTGGCAGCAAATGATAGCAGTCAAATATCTATGTCTTGGATGACGGTAGTAAGTAGACATGTGGTGTAGGATTGAGACTTGAAGCCACTATTTGCCAACCATTTGACTTTGACTTTAACATAAATACCCCACACTGGGCTGTTTACTCACTTGTGAAATGGACTAAAAATACCAGATTTCCTGCCTTGCAGCAGGAGAATCAAATAAAGGCAAGTCCTTGTATTTAACAGTATGACCAGGAAAGAGAGGTTATCCGGGCAGAGGCCACAGGGTCAGTAGAAGAAGGACAAAGGAAGCTAAGACCTTCCCTGATTTTAGAGCACGCCCTTGAGTGGGTACTTCACCCAACACTTGTTCTCAGAGGACAAGTTTGTTTTTTACATATTCTTATTGCCAGTGTGTAGTGTCCAGGCCACTTCCCACATGATAGTGGGGGTGAAGTGCCATAGACATGAGACTCATGGGAGTCATCTTTTGGCCAATACTTTATTCCTTTCCTGCGGTTAATTCTAATCAAGGATTGAGACCTGGGCTGGGAAGAAAGGGAGAATTAGGGATGTGTGGTGAGCACCTACCGCCTCTTCAATCTGCCGCTTGTAGACCTTCATCTTGTTCTGTAGCTTCTCCACCAGCTCCTGCATGCGCTGATTGGTCTTGTGGTCCTCCTCTGTCTGGAAGACCAGCTCTTTGAGGCGACGCTCATTCTTCCGTAGAGTCTTGACTGTCTCCACATGCCGCTTCTGCTCGCCATCCAGTTCTGTCTCTAGTTCCTTGATCTGAGGAAGGAGGGGAGGAATGTGGCTGAGGAAATGTATGTTTTTGAACTTCAGAGCTCAGTGACCTTGGACAGGGATGTCATGGCTACAGTGTCCACTTCCTACCCAGAGGTGAATAGGTGAGCCCTGGACAGGGCGGGGTCAGGCCCTTTGTAAATTGGTTACTTTCCCTGAGCCTCAAGTTTCCTCCTCTGAGAAATGGGTCAGAAAAGGTGACCAAACCTCCTGGGCCCTTCCAGCTTCAACATTCCAGGAAGTAAAGGCCTATTTTAGGTAAGCAGTAAGAGGAATAACGTTGGAAGCCGAGACTAGGAACAAAGAGGACGAGCATATGGGAAACTGCTCTGCGTGGGGGCTAAGGAAATTCTGGGGGAAGATGACAGGGAGAGGAGGAGGAGCGGAGACCTCTGTCTAAAGAAATTAGAGCTGTTGCCTCACTTTCCTTTTCTTTCCCAGCTCTGGCATAACCTCATCAAATGCTGGGCATGCTTTTTGGGAAAAGGCCTCCTCCCTACTCCAGCCTGGCCATCTCTCTCCTAGCCCAGCTCAGTGTTGCCCTCACCCTGGTTTCCAGCTTCATGATTGTACGTTTCCCTCCTTTCAGAGCCAGCTGCTCAGCTTCCTCCATCTTGGCCTGCAAGTCTTTGATGGTGATCTCATAGTTCTTCTTGATCTTCTCCAGGTGCATGCAGTGGTCCTGCTCTTGCCGGAGCTCTTCTGCCATGCGGGCAGCCTGTGGGAGACCAGGAGAAGAGCAGGAGCTGGAGCTGGGTCTGTATCCAGGCTCATAGTGCCTTTGAGAGGTGAGGAACCTTGTCTCCCAGTCTCTCAGAAGCCAAGTGGTTGACTTGAGGAACCTCACTAACACACTGCTGGGGTTTGATGCAAGGGGGCTCCAGGCTCCCATGTCCTTCCAAGTGCAAGGGGAGGAGGCAGGGTCATGCACTCATAGCCAGGCCTTCCAATCCTGTGGACTCCACCAGCCTGGTGCTCTCCAGCCAAACTCTTTGCTGTATCATCCAAGAGGGGCATAGCACAGGGGGTGGGAAAATCACAGATCTAGAGTAGGAAAGTGGAGTTCTGTACCCATTTGGTAAGTCATTTTACCCACTCTTCTTACATTAATTACACAAATATTCATGGAGGACCTACTGTGTGTTATATCTTGAGACATACCACCAAATTAGACCAACATGTTCCTGAGCTCCTGGCATTTCAATAAAGTGTGAGAAAAGAAAATCTGTATTTTCTCAGTCCTAAAGTAGGATAAAGTATCTACACTCAAGGTCCATGTGAGCACCCAAAGGGATACTGGGATAAAAATACTTGGCAGCACATCTTGCCAACATCCACCCTTGAGCCCCTGGTCACAGCCCCCATTTTCCTTCCACTAACCCTCCCTTTAAGGCTGGTTTGATGTTCCTTTTTGCCAAAAAGGCTGCCAAGATGAGTCCACATCGATGGCTCCTTTGGTCTGTGTCCCCAGGCTGCACTCTCTAATCTCTCACATGATCATGTGTAGCTTGTAAGTATTCCTCCAGACTCTGGTCTTCCCAGAGCCGGGATCACATCCCTCTGGCAGGGTGCCAGGACTCCATAGTGACTCAAGGAGAGGTGGTGACCTTCCCTGCCTAGGGTAGCCAGGTCCTCAGCAGGTGGCCTGGCCTGGGGTGCCCTGTCCCCCTCCCACCAGCAGCAGGCAGTGCACATACTTACGTCAGTCATGGCTTTCTTGGCTCTCTCATCAGCTGAGCGGAACTCACTGATGAGCTCCTCGTGCTCATTGGAGATGCGCTGGACATCTGATTCCAACTTGCGCTTGACCACCAGGAGGCTTTGGTTCTGGAGGAGGAAATGAAAGAATTGCTGTGAGACAGGAGTCTGCACAGCCCTTTTGTTTCCAGGAAAGAAAATGACCCTCTCCCAGACACGCTTGTCAGACACCCTTGTCAGACAGGAAATGGCTCTAGGACCCTGCGTGGAGTGAGGGTCTTTCTCTGTATTCTTCTCTGGATTTTAGAGCAGAATTTGCATCATGAGGAGCCCAGGAATAACATCATTAGGCTTGAGGAGGATGGCAGCCCTAGAAAAATCTGAACTCAGAACTTGGAAAACCCAGTTCAAGGTTGGGTACTTCCACCTACATGGATAAATTCCTTACCTCTAGGCTTTGGTCTTCCAGCCTCTAAATGGGATAACCCCTATATGTCCCATGTACATTTTTTCTTTTGGTAAATTCACATGAGATGAGTAAGTATTAAGCCATGCCAGTAAAGGACTGCACTGTGAACAGTAAGCAGTACTGGTGTTACCATTAGGAGCAGACAGGGCTTTCCAATGTTGACCATGGATAAACCACTCAACTCTTTGGTCCATTTTTTTCTTCATTTTGGAATATTCTAAATCACTCCCAGTTCTGAAGTTCTAGCCTCAGCTACACTTGTTTAAAATTGGCTTAAAACTTAGACTCTTCTGAGGAATTTCTAAAAGTTTAGATTTCTGGGATTCTACCATGGACCCACTGGATCAGAATCTCCAGGGGAGTCTCTGGGAGCCTGTCTTTAAAAGCTGTACACAACAGTGTACATGCAGTTAACACACTGTGCTGTGCACGGAACATGGCTAAGATGGTGCATTTTATGTTGTTATTATTATTTTTTACCATAACAACAACAACAAAGTTATGCTGGTGAGTTTCGAGGACTTGAGGAATGAGGACATTAGCTGCCTCTGAATTCTGAGGGAGCTCACAGGTCTGGGCACCATTCTGGACTGACTCTGGCATCCTGAGTATGAGTTTCCATGGCACCTCCCAGGGAGCCACCATCCTACCTGGACGTTGACCTCATTGTGTCGCTCTGTGATCTCCACCACCTCTTGTTCCAGCAGCTTGCGGGAGCGCTCACTGCCCTCCAGGGCTGAGCGCACCTCCTCCAGCTCCGTTTGCAGCAGGCTCAGGCGCCTCTCCTGCAGGTTGTACTGCTCCCGTAGCTCCTCATGCTGCCTGGCATCCTCGTCCATCTGGACCTGCAGATCCTGGGGGACAAGAAGATACAATCTGAGCTCATCTCTTTGGGCTGGCCAGGACTAAGGGTGCTCTGATCTTCACAGACCTGGCTCAGGAGGGAGCTGGGGTGGAAATGGGGAAATGGAGGCCACAGAGGAAGAGTGTGAGGCATAGACCTGCCCTCAGGGAGTCACAGCCTGGTGTTTACAGCAGGGCCTCTCAAGAGTCCTTCCTCAATGAGCTTTGACAGTTATACCTCAACTGGCTAATCCCTATCTCTCTTCCCCTGTCTTGTTATTTCTCCATAGCACTTACCATGTTTTATGCTACAGTTTTATTTATTTGTTGCTTATTGTCTACCTGCAAACATATTTGTTGTTTCATCCATTCTCCTACCCCTAGCACTTAATACAGAGCCTGGACAGAGCAGGTCTCCAATAAACACATGTTGAATGCATGGATCCAGCTATACATGCTTTAAAGACCAACCTGATGATGAAGAGTGATAAAGGAGGACTTCACCTCTACTTGTGTTTATTTCTTAAGGTGAGTGAGTGGTGGGTACTGGGTGTTTATATTTATTTTTCTATGTCTGAAGTCATTTATAATAAGTTAAAAATGATATTAAAAATTAAGACAGGTCCAACTTCCTGTTTCTCTCCTTTCCCCTCTTATTCTAGTGGACTATGGTGGTTGGGACCTCTTATTTATTTATTTTAATAATTTCAGAGAGGAAGGGAGAGGGGGAGAGTAATAGAAACATCAATGATGAGAAAGAATCATTGATTGGCTGCCTCTTGTACTCCCCACACTGGGGATCGAGCCCTCAACCCGGGCATGTGCCCTGACCCGAAATCAAACCTGGGACCCTTCAGTCCGCAGGCCAATGCTCGATCCACGGAGCCATACCAGCTGGGCGGGACCTCTCATTTATAGTCTCCAAGTCTCCTGCTCCCTGGAATGCCAGCCACCCCATGTTCTCACTCTCTTGCCTTTATCCTAGCTGAAGACATGCATGAAGTTAGCTTTCTGTAAGCCTATAGGCTTAGGGTTGGCTTGCTTTGTGATTAGTTCTTTCCTCTCCCAGGTCACTACCTTGAGTTGCTGTTGTAGCCTTTTCAGTGTCTTCACAAGTTCGCTGTTGTTCTTGTTGGCATGGTCCAGCTGGATTTCCATTTCATTCAGGTCAGTCTCCATCTTCTTCTTCAGGCGAAGTGCCTCTGCCCGGCCCTTGGCTTCTGCATCCAGGCTGGTCTGCAAAGACTCAATGGCCCGCTGGTGGTTCTTCCTACAAGTCCAAGCAGAGAAGGCCTTGACGTACTGGACAAGCACATTCAGTCTATGCTAAACCTAGATAAGAGACTTCTGAGCATCAACATGAGTATAGCATGTTGGAAGGTGAAAGTTTATCACATGTCTTTTGTGATAGCGATTCATTTAACATAAAAACAGTCCTGCAAGAAAACTGAGGTTCCAGGATGATGGAAAACATGCCAAAGGTCATCCATTTAGCCCACAATGAGTTGCATTCAAACCTGGATGCTGAGGTCCAGTTTTATTTATTATAAAATAGGAGTTTTTACTATACAAGTTAGTTATATATTTATCTTCAAAACAATTCATTGATTGTTCTTAATATATATTAATTATGTTGTAATTAACAAAAACATTTCCAAAAAGCCCTCATATAAACTGTATTGATCTCCTTATATAGGAGGGGACCAGAGGAGTTAATTTAAATGTTAAAAAAATAATTGTTTCATTGAGGCAAATAAATGATTAGCATGTAAAGATCCTGTCCACATTATGCTCACCTCTGCTTCACCCCTGAACACCCACTATGTGCAGGCATGTTGCTGGATTTGCAGTACTTTGAGGTGTATTCAATTTGCAGATATGGGCAAGGATATCATGACATTCTCAAAAGTGAACAAAATTGGAATTCATTTTGGGTTAAAAATAAATACAAGCAAAAACATTGAAAAAAATTAAAGAAGATCTAAATAAATGGAAAAATATTTATGTTTATGGATTTAATATTGTTAAGGTGGGATTAAATGCAATCTAGTCACAAACAACCACATATTGTATGACTCCATTTATATGAAATGTTCAGAATAGGCAAATTCAAAAAACCAGAAAGTAGATTAGTTGTTGCCTAAGGCTGGGGCTCGTGGTGGTGGTGGGGGAGAGATGGGGTTTGCCTACTAAAGTAAATGGTATTTCTTTGGGGGTGTGATGAAAATGTTCTTAAATTGTAGTGATAGTTGCACAACTAAAAACCATTGACTTTTCCCCTTAACATGGGTGAATTGTATGGTATCTGAATTATATCTTAATAAAGCTGTTGCAAACACACATACATTCCATTTTAGATTTTACACACACACACACACACACACACACACACACACACACACAAACAGTGGCATAGTTAGAAATTTAGGGTGAGCGTCAGGTTTAGCCTATTGGCTATAGAGTCATTGGGCTTCTCTTCACAACATGCTTTCATATCTATAATTTAATTTAATCGTTTCCACATCTCAGAGAAGTGAATAGAAAGCTGTCATCTTCTCATCTGTTAGTTGGAGAATTGCATCTATCTCACAGGTAGTTTTTTCTAATTCTTTATTGTGGCAAAATATACATTGTATATATATATCACATTTTATCCATTTGTCAACGGACATTTGGATTATTTCCATGTTTTAGCTATTAAGAATAATGCTGCTATGAAGACAGATATACAATTATCTATTTTAGACCCTGCTTCAAATTCTTTTGGGTATATATCCAGAAGTGAAAATGCTAGATCATATAATAATTCTATTTAAAATTTTTTGAGGAATCTCCATACTGTTTTCCACAGCAGCTGTACCATTTTACATTCCCACAACAGTGTAAAAGTGTTCCAATTTCTCTACATCATCATCAACACTTGCTATTTTCTGTTTTTTTTTGTTTTTTTAATAGTTGCCCTTGTATTGGGTGTAAGGTAGTATCTAATTGTAGTTTTGATTTGTACTTCCCTATTATATATTGATATTGAGCATCTTTTCATATGTTTATTGGCCATTTGTATATCTTCTTTGGAGAAATGTCTATTCATGTCTTTTGTCCATTTTTGAATTGGATTATTATCTCATGGGGTTTTGTGATGAATCATTGAAGTAAGACATTTCAAAGTGTTTGTTAACCAGAGTACCCCATCTGTATAAAATACTACCATTATTACCATTTAACAGATGTGGAAAGTGAGGTTCAGAGAGGTTCATCTTATTTGCCCAAGATCACATGACTAGTTAGTGGCAGAGACCTAGGTTTCTGGACTCTGCTCCATCATGCTATCCAAGTCAGCCTCCCATCCTGTCAGCCCCCTACCTCGTAGCTTCAAATTCTTCCTCTTTCTCATGAATTCTCCGGTCGATGTCAGCCTTAACCTGAGCCAGTTCCAGCTGAATTCGAATCACCTTGCTCTCTTCAACCTGCCAGGAATGTAAATGTCAGTCTTTCTGGCTGAGCAGGTTTGCGGACCCTGGTCAAGTGTTCCAGCCCCAAAGAGACAGCCATGCGGTTACCTCCAGGGAAGACTCAGCTTCCTCTAGGGCCACTTGGAGTTCATCCTTCTCAATCTCTAATTTTTTCTTCAACTTCTGCAGCTCATGCACACTCCGTCCTCCCTCGCCCAACTGATCAATCAGTTCCTTTATCTCCTCTGAAAAAAAGAATATTCTTGTTAAGAAGGCTCATGAGGACTACCAGCTTCCCAGGATCATGGCATGTGGCACAGATATTTCTCCACTGGGGTCAGAAGCAGGCACTCCTAGCCTCACTGTATCAAAAGAGAAGCAATACACTCCAAGTCATAGACTCGTGGGGCATCAGGGCTTGAGTGGATCCAAGCTCCTCTTTTTATATAGGGTGTCCCAAAATTCACGCAAGATTTGTAATAATTGCAAATCTTGCGTGAATTTTGGGACACCCTAGATGAGGGTCTGAAGCCCAGAGAAGAATAAGCAAGCACAGAGTAGCTTTGGGGCCAGTGCCCAGAACTCTAGGGGCTGTTAGTTCTATATACAAGGCCTCCCTTTCTGGAGACACTCCCCCCGGGAAACTCCCCAGGCCTCAAATTCCAGCCCGAAACTCTTACATGTAAGAAATATGTATACATGTGTATATTACTGACATATGACAGGTGTAAGGGCTAAAATAAAATCTATTGAGCCTTTATTTGTGCCAGCTATTCTACTAAGTGAAGACTTGACATATTTTTTTTTGTATTTTATTGGCACAACAACCTTACAAGAAAGGCAGTATTATTTCCCTATCTAATAGATGAGAAAATTGAGGCACAGATAGTTAAAGTAATTCACTTGCCTGAAGTTATATTACTGAGTGCTTGAGTGCTTCTACAAAACTCTTGCCAGCCAGTCAACAAACATTTACTGTGCACCTACTGTGTACCAGTTGCTTAAACCCATGTTGTGCCTGGGAGAAAGAGGGCTCTGGCTGTGTCTTTGTCCCTGCAGGCCCACCTGTCTGCCCTTGACTCACCCTGCAGGGTCTTGTTCTCCTTCTTCACTGACTCCAGGTGCTCCAGGGACTCCTCATAGGCGGTCTTGATCTTGAAGCTCTCTGTCATGTACATGCGGCACTCCTTCTGTGAACTGTCCACCTCCACCTGCAGCTCCTCGCACTTCTGCTGCCATTCGGCCAGCATCTTGTCAAAGACCCGTTGCTTCTTGTCCAGGGCGGCAGCTGCAGCATTGGCCTAGGGAGAGGTGGGGATGGTCTCTGAGGGTCTGACTTTCCTGCCCCATTCCCCTCCTGCTGCTCCCCTCCCTTCCTTTCCTCTCCTTCCCCAGTGACTCTGGTGACCACAGACTTCTTGGGGATTGGGATATAATTCAACGTTTATGGCACAAGCACAGGCTTAGGGAGTCAGAAAGAGCTACATTCTAGTTCTAAAACTTCTGCTACTAGATGGGTGACCTTGGGCAGTCTACCTTACCTTCCTAGGCTAGAATTTTCTCAAGTGTAAAATGAGGAATCTGGGCCACAACTTCCTTCCCAGATTTATGACATTCACCCAATTCCCCATAATGTATTTCTCTATAATGTACTAATATACATTATACATCTATTGTCCAACTTAGAGATGGGTTTGGTATTATTTTTCTGTGAATCAAAGCTGATTATTCTTAGGCATTTTTTCATAGATTTTTCATCTTTTTCGTAACTCTCTGGTAACTATATATTTGCTGCTGTGCAATACTAGACTTTGTAAATTTCTGTGTCATTTCCTAATTTGGGAGGAGCAAAACCTTTTTGGGTTTTAGGACGATTTTCTGAAGGCTTTCCATGCATGTGACCTTCTGCTCCTCACTGTTGGCATGAAGCAATGGTCCTGTCTAGACCAAGATCAGGTTGATATGGAAAGGCAGTGGATCTTATTTAATTTGGCTGAAGACTGGCAAATCAGCCTGACCCCCAACGGTGCAAAGAGGAATATTTAGCCACACAAACTCTGTGGGACATAGTTTTTATGAGAGAATAGGGAACAGGGATAATATGTTACATGGATTCCTGGGACTAAGTTTTATCCTCGTCATGGGTCTATTTAAATAGTGGCTTGTAGAGTGTTCAGATCTAGAATTATGAGTATATATAAACACACATTCAAGCAGGAGCCTGTTTTCAGTGGGCCTGTATATAGATCCTGTGCTTCATCCTCATAGGCCACTGTTTCTTCCTGTTTACCCCAGACATGTGACAGTCTCATCCAGCTCTCTGTGGCCCCTTTGACCTAGTTAAATAGGCAGCCTTTGAGCTTTTGACCTTCTGACCTTTTCCAAGTCAATGGTGAGGTCCTCGACTTCTGCCTGGAGTCTCTGTTTATTTTTTTCAAGGGAGGCAGCCCGGGCCTGGGCAGCTTCAGCTGTCTCTTCCGCTTCCTGGAGCCTGGCAGCCAGTTTCCTCCTATGGATGAGGGCAAGAGGGGCTATCAAGGACACATAGGAGCCCACAGGCAGGGGGCCCGGGAGTGTGGCGCTGAGCTCTGGGGTGACATGGACAAGATGCAGACAGAATGTAGAATGTTTACAGGAAGCAGCCACTGTCCATTCTTTAATTCAACAAGTTTTTGTTTCTATTCTGTGCCAAGTATTGTTCTAGGCATTAGGGAAGCAGCAGTAAACACAAGAGACTAAGATCTCTGCCCTCATGGAAGTTCTGTTCTAGGCGGGACAGACAATACACAACAGACAGACATAGCACTACAGAGAAAATAAAGCAGGGAGGGCGACACATGAGCAAAGGCCCCAGGGAGGGTAGGTGAGGGCCCCGTGGGTGTCTGGGGTGGAGATTCCAGGCAGAGAGAGGTGAGGGACGAGGTTTAGGTTTAGCTGGGAGTGAGAGCAGGCAGCTGCAGGCAGCTCCTGGATAGCTCACAGCAGAAAATAGAAAAGGGCTGGGGGCAGGAGGTGGGAGTTACAGGAAGGCAACTTAGGCTCAATCTGTGAAGATCTTTAGATAAAAGATTGGTGTCAGCTGGAAGCCACAGTGGTTACTGCTGTCCTGTCACCACAAATTCCAGTGAGTGGAAGGCACAGCAAGGAGGCACAGGGCTCCCATGCCAGGCTTCCCTGAGGGGGTGGGCCCATGGCACCCAAGCAGCCTCTTACGCAAGAGGCCCGCTCAGAGCCACATCCATGCGTCCACTTTTATTTCCTCAGGCCCTTCACGCAGAGTGCCCACTTCTCTGGTTTGTGAATGAGGACTTGAGGACATTTACCACAGAGCTGGGGAAAGGCAGAGTGGAAGCCTTAGCCACGGAGTGTGGTCTGTGTACTGCCAGCATCACAGAGAGGCTCCGCCCCAGACCCACCAGGCCTGTGGAGGCTTCCTAAGCACTTCAGAGGCAGAGGAGCCGCCTGGAGGGGGAGCCCCTGCTCCTGACTTCCCTGCCTGACCTAGCACTTAGGGCGGAGGATGAGATAAGTGAGCCTTTGATGATGGAACCTGAAGGTTGGCTCTGAGTGGGCTCCCCTTTTTAGACACTCATCCCTCCGTTAGAGGAACCTGTAAACTGCCTTCCTCTGGTCTCAGCTGTGGCTGATGGTGGTGAGATCCCCAGGGCCCACCCACCCCCTTGGCCTTCCCGGCCCCTGGTATAGTTGAGCTCACTTGGTCTCCTCCAGCTCCTCAGTCCTTTGGATGGCATCAGTCTCATACTTGGTCCTCCAGGTGGTCACCTCGGTGTTGAGTTTGGACACTAGGCGCTGCAGCTCTGTCTTGCCTCCCTGCTCCTCCTCCAGCTGTTCCTTCAGCAAGTCCAGGTCGTGCTTGGTGTTGGCGAGACTCACCACAGCTGTGCTGCGAGACTGTGGAGACCACACGAGCCTGTCAGAGGCCTGCCAGCCTCTCCACGGCCCCCAGGGCCAGCACTTAGATACTTGTCATGTTGGATCAACAGTGCAGCAAGTAAAGGGGGAAAATACCACCAGTGTTTATTTTCCTTTTCTTTTTAAATTACTTTCCAGAAGATACATATTTTCACTTAGTCATAGTTAACATTTTTTACTTGTTAGTGGATCAAATATTTTTCATGTTCCTTCTACATCTCATAAGCTATAACTTTCTTCAAGGTGTCATCTGCACCCAAGCCCCAAACAAACCTTGGACTCTTCATCCAGCTGCCTCTTGTAATCGTCCACCTGTGATGTCAGCGATGTCTTTACCCTCAGGATTTGATTGAGTCGGCTCTGGGATTCTTCATATTCACGGCTCAGCTCACTATTTTCAGCTGGGTGAGAACGAAATGGGAGAAATATTGGATGAAGAACTGGTTCCTCAGCCAGATCCTAAGCTCCCTCAGGGCACTGCTCCCAAAGTGGCCGACTGAGCTGGAATGGGGAGCACAGTGACCACCGCACCAGCCACCCAAATTAAGTCATCCCAGGAATGGAGCAAGCGCCCAAGAGCTGCCAGCATCCAAGTGACTTGCATGGGGCAAAGGGCTTTATTCAAATAACAAAGCCCTGACCCTTGGCAGGAGACACAGCAAAGGAGTTCGGAGAAGACAGTGGGGCAGGGTGTTTACTTTGTAAACTGTATTTGTCACGGTCCCAGGACCTACTACATTCCTGTCACCTGTGGGCTGATTGCTGGGCCAGAGGACAGAAAGAGATGCATGAATCAGAGAGGAAGACCAGGCTTCTGGTTCTGCCCTGTAAGTCATTAGTTTTGTCACCTCACCTCACTGAGCTTCACTTTTTTCATCTGTCAAATGGGGATATTGAGTTTAAAAAGTATTACAGGATGTGGGAAATAAGGTCAAAGGATATCTGCAGCTTCTCTGGTGTCACACGAGCTTGTCTAACCCAACGAGTGTTAACTTCTCTCAAGGAGCGCACCTTTGTTTGCCTTACTCTCTGCTCCGGTTGGAGCCCAGCCTCGGCAAAGTTAGGTGTTAAATTGGATAGTAATAAGTCCCAAATTATTAACGTCTTAGAGCTGCAAAGGATTTCTTCTGATAGAAAAACAAAAACAGCCCTGGCCGGTGTGGCTTAATTGGTTGAGCGTTGTCCTGTGCACTTAACAGTTGTCTGTTCATTCCTGGTCAGGGCACTTGCTGGATTGTGGGCTTGATCCCTGGTAGGGGGTGTGAAGGAGGCAGCTGGTTGATGTAGCACTTCTACATCAATGTTTCTCTCTCCCTTTCCTTTCCTCTCTGTCTAAAAATCAGCTTTAAAAATCTTAAAAAAGAAAATAAGAAAAACCAAGACCAAACTCGGAGGTTGCAGTATTGTTGTCCTTTAGGACATTAACCGGTTTTGCATCTAACTTAGCGGAGTTCCTTGAGCATTCCTTTTCCCACTGATTATGTAAATCTCGCCTCTCATGTTCTTCAAAGGCAGCTTTACCATTTTTCTGGTTCCCTGATTAGTGACACATGTGCACTTGGAGGCGTGTCCTGATGGCATTAATTTCTGCCTGGTTTCTCTCCAGCTCAGCCACTTTGGCGTTGGCTTCTGCTAAGCTATCTTCCAGCTTTC
>NW_006291231.1:85919-86606 GCF_000327345.1 Myotis davidii
GGTTCTTGTCCAGCTGGTGTGGATCAGTGGTTGAAGGTTAACCCATGAACCAGGAGGTCACAGTTCGATTCCTGCCAAGTGCACATGCCTGTGTTGTGGGCTTGATCCCCAGTAGGGGGTGTGCAGGAGGCAGCCAATCAACAAGCACTTCTACATCAATGTTTCTCTCTCCCTTTCCTTTCCTCTCTGTCTAAAAATCAGCTTTAAAAATCTTAAAAAAGAAAATAAGAAAAACCAAGACCAAACTCGGAGGTTGCAGTATTGTTGTCCTTTAGGACATTAACCGGTTTTGCATCTAACTTAGCGGAGTTCCTTGAGCATTCCTTTTCCCACTGATTATGTAAATCTCGCCTCTCATGTTCTTCAAAGGCAGCTTTACCATTTTTCTGGTTCCCTGATTAGTGACACATGTGCACTTTATGTTAGTATGTAGGTCATGTTTTAAAATGTTTAAAAAGTGTCCGTATGGCTGCCCCTCCTGCTGATCTCACAGGGTGAGAGAACTGATATGAAAATACTTTGAATAGTATTCTCCATTTGACTATAAAAATGTGACTTGGAACATTCCGAGGGTAAAGTAAAATCTCCTTGTCTCATCACAGGAGATGCGAATTTTCCAAAACCAAGAAAGCTCTGAGGAGAGGACTTAGGTACTCTTTCAGTTTCCTTGCAAATCCCTCTTCCGCG
>NW_006291231.1:86645-147170 GCF_000327345.1 Myotis davidii
GCATTCAGTGGGGAAATACGGGAAGGCTGCATGTACCAGGGGAACCCAGGCCAGGCCTTCCCTTCTTTCCACCTGGGTTCCCCTAGTGTAGGTTCCTAGGTTTCCAACTCCTTGAGGATCTATATATATAAAAGCCTAATATGCAAATTGTCCCCTCGGGAGTTTGACCAGGACCAGAGTTTGATCACTCACTATGATGTGTGCTGACCACCAGGGGGTGGCACAGAACAAAGGAAGGCCCTGGCTGGCAGCCAGAAGGCCCCGATCGTCCCTGATCACTGGCCAGCTAGGGACCCTACCCATGCACAAATTTTGTGCACTGAGCCTCTAGTATAGTCATATTAATGTAATGATAAGCTTAATAGCACACATTTATTGCCAGGAACTTTTGTAGCCCTCACAAAAGTGCTTTGAGGCAGGGATTATTATTATCCCCATTTTACATATGAGGAAACTGAGGCACAGTTATGTAGCTTGGCCAAGGTTACATACACAGTCTGAGGGGTCTGTGACAGGTTCACCTCGGTTTCATTCACAACATCTAGAATGGGTGGGGAGCCTTTTTTCTGCCAACGGCCATTTGGATATTTATATCACTAGAGGCCTGGTGCATGAAAGTTGTGCACTCGGGGGGGAGGTGGTCCCTCAGCCCAGCTTGTACCCTCTCGCAGTCCAGGAGCCCTCGAGGGATGTCTGACTGATGGCTTAGGCCCGCTCCCTGCATCAGTAAGACATCCTTAGTGCTGCTGCGGAGGTGGGAGAGGCTCCCACCACTGCTGCTGCGCTCGCCAGCTGTGAGCCTGGCTTCTGGCTGAGCGGCGGTCCCCCTGTGGGAGTGCACTGTCCACCAGGGGGCAGCTTCTGCATTGAGTGTCTGCCCCCTGGTGGTCAGTGCATCATAATGGCTGGTTGTTCTGCCATTCGGTCGATTTGCATATTAGCCTTTTATTATATAGGATTCACTTAATATAATTCACCAAATATAAATTTATGTTGCTATGAAAAATGCTCTTAGATTTATTGAATTTTGAGTGCTGCCTTGGTTGTCTTGGCAGGGCCAGACCAAATGATTTCACGGGCCTTATATGGCCCGTAGGCCAGACATTTCCCACCTCTGATCTAAACCTTGATTCAGGCCTGCTGGGGACTCAGGGAATATTTGTGTAAGAGCCAATGCTGGGGTACCTCCTGTGGTTCTGGGAGGGGGCTTCCCTCACCTTGGACTTCTGCACAGTCTCCATGCTGGCATTGAGGTCGTCGATCTCGGCCTTCATGACCTGCTTGTCCTTCTCCAGCTTGGACTTGACCCTCTGAAGGTTCTCCACGTGCTCCGTCAACTCAGCCATGGAATCTGTGTGTTTCTTGCGCAGGGTGGAGGCTGTTGCCTCACTCTGCAAGGCTGCCTCCTCCAGCTCCCGCCGCAGTTTCAGCAGCTCGGCCTCCCGCTTGCGATTCTGCTCAATCTGGGGGTAGAGGAGAAGCAAAGCTTAGCAGGACTGGCTGGCACTGGTCTCCTTGGGGTGGACACTGTTCACTTGCTCAATGGTCCTTTGATATTCCTGTACCCCACTAATGAGATGCCCTGATTGAAATATCAATCCTAAGCCTCTGGGTGGTTGCCTATAGGATTTGTTTAGATAGTGTTGTGTGTTGAATTATGTTTCCCTTAAAGATATGTTTAAATCTTAACCCTGATACTTTATTTGACCTTATTTGGGAATAGGATCTTTGCAGATGTACAAAAGTTAAAATGTTATACTGGATTAGGATGGGCCCTAATCTCTAATTACTGGTTGTCTTTATAAGAAGAGGGAAATTTGGACCCAGAGAGACACATAAAATAAAGGCCATGAGAGAGGCAGAGACTGGACCATGCAGCTATTAGCAAGGAACAGCAAAGATTGTCTGCAAATCATCAGGAGTTGGGAGAGAGGCCTGGAATGAATTCTTTCTCAGAGCCTTCAGAAGGATCCCACCAGGCAGCCTCTTAGCTATTGCTCTTGCTCTAATGCAGTGGTTCTCAACCTTGGCTGCACATTAGAATCACCTGGGAATCTTTTTAAAATCCTGATTTCTGGGCCTCATCCTCCGGAAATTCTGTTTCTTTGTTACTAATGTTGTGGCCCCACCCCATAACAAAGAAACGGAATTTCCGGAGGATGAAGCCCAGAAATCAGGATTTTAAAAAAGATTCCCAGGTGATTCTAATGTGCAGCCAAGGTTGAGAACCACTGCTCTAATGGCTCCCTGTTGTTCTCTTAACTCCCTGCAATGCTAGAGATAGTCCCTTTGTTAATCCCCCTCATTCAAACCATCTGGGATGATTTTGTTTTCTGCCAGGATCTGACCCCAGAGCGACACCTGCTTCAGTTCAGCTCCACAAGGAGCCGACTGTGGCCAGGATGATGAAGTAACAGGACATGGAGTCCAGGGGCCCAAAGGAAAAGATATCCAGCCTTCCAGTGATAAGGGATGCCATTCATGCTCTCTGCTCTAATCCAGGGTCCACATTTGCAAGAGAGCTGACTTCATGAAATTATGGGAGTATCATGTGGCTTCTGGTAGTCTCCACGATGCCTGCATGTGAGTTAGAGGAAGACACATTCCACCCCAGGAGGCATGGCTCAGATTCCAGCCCCCATTCGCCTCTCAGTGGGGTGCTCTTGGAGTGTGGGGTCACCCCACTGTAGTCACCTGGTCTATATTTTCTGTATTCTGGTGTTTGACATCTGGGGCTTTGCTGACTCCAAAAGGATGGACCCTCCCAGGTTTAGCTAATTCCCAGAGATAGCAAACAACTCAATTTCAATCACCACCAACCAATCTAGAGCCTTCCCACCCCCCAGTTCCTTCCTTTATGTGGCTCTCATACTCTCAGCTACTATCCAGTTACTATAATCACCCATGGCCAAGTACTAGACAACTAGGGATGGCTCCAATGCTCCAGAACCCTCCAAAATGATCCAAACTAGCCAATCTAAGCCTGCTCCCATGCCTTCCTCAGAAACCATAACAAAGGCTCTTGCTCCCTATTCCCCTTCCCTCTGTCCACTGAATGACCCGGGTGCTTCCCTGTGTGGCTCTGTCTGGCATGTCCCCCGCTTTAGGGAACTGTAGCAAACTACAGTTGATCGTTGGACAATGCAGGTTTGAACTATGTGGGTCAATTGAAAAAAAAAAGTAAGTATAAATATACCATGCAGTTCAAATCTGTGTTGTTCAAAGGTCACTGTTACCTCTTCAATGGCAATCCCCTCTTCATCTTTTGGCCTTACTGTACCTCAAAGTTTTTTTTTTATCAATACACTGTATTTTAGAATACCCACCCTCTGTATTCAATCCAAATCCTGCTTCCATTAGTGCCACTAAGGAGCCCCAGAAGGAAGTGGACCAAATCAGCCTCTCTCTTGCCTACTTTGTATTACTAATCAGTTTCTCTTCAAGCTAGCCCCAGGAATTCAGCAAAAACCAGCTGGTTTTTATCCCACTGTTTATCATCCAGCACTTTTTTCTCCCGGTAGGCAGGCAGGATTGGGGTTCCCAGGTTCCCCGAGGATGGTACCTGAGCAGAAGTGGCTCCCCCAGCCTCTTCCAGCCTGTCGCTGAGGTCTTCGAGGTCCCGGGACAGGTCACTGCGTTGTTTCTCCACCTGGGGTAAGAGTGAATGACACTGACTGAAGCCATCCGTGAGTCCTTCTTTCCGCATGGTGTTTGTGAGGCCAGGGGCCTGCGCCTGGGGAGCTCTGCACTCTGCTTGCCACCACACGTGCTCAGTGAAGGATGCTGTCTGTCTTTCTCCTTGCACTGGGTGGGCCTTAGTGCCCATCTTGCCCCCCCCCCCCCAGCCCAGTTGGCTGATTCTGGAGTTTAGGCATCTTATGATTTATTTCCACCATCTTTATGGTTTTATCTTCTGTAGGATCCCTGCCCTCAACCCTCCCTCCACTCTTTGCTCTTCCTTTTACACCGTTGTTCCTGTGCAGGTAGGTGCTATTTTGTTGCTTTGGCCTGAAATTCCGCCCTGCCTCAGCCTGTTGAATTCAGTCTTTGAATTCCTAAGCTAATTTGCCTCCACCACCTGTCCCAGGCAGAGCTAGCCTTCTCTCCTTGGTTTCAAACCACAAGCAGCATCTTTGCATCTTACATGATAATTAATGTCCACGTGTAGCACAGTGCCTGGCACACAGTAGGTGCTCAAGAAACAACGAGGCCTTTTCAACTGGAAACCTGTCCTCTGTTTCTGCTTATGGTTGGATTGTAGCTGGCATTTGGCCCTTTGACTCAGGAAAGGTAAAAGCAGTATGTCATTTACCTTGGCTCTCATTGCCCTCTCAGCTTCCAGTTCTTCCTCCAGTTCCTCAATTCGGGCCTAGCAGAAAAGTAAGCAGAAGAAGAGGGTTAAGGGGGATTATCTTAACTCTGTGGGAAACTTACCCAGTTAGCCTTTTAGAATGGAGATAATGGGGGAGAGTATTATGCTTAAGGGAAATAAGCCAGTAGGAGAAAGACAAATACCATATGATCTCACTTATATGTGGAACCTAATGAACAACAACAAAATAAATCTTTATATATAAAAGCCTAAGCGACCATACGACCGAATGACCAGTCGCTATGATGTGCACTGACCACCAGCTCAATGCAGAAGCTGCCCCCGGTGGTCAGTGCACTCCCATAGCCAACCTCCCTCCCCCCTTTCCTCCCCCCCTACCCCTGCTGGCTCATCCCAACCTCGTTGGTCCCTCCCTCTGGCCAACCACCCCGATAGCCCTGATTGGGACTGGGTGAGACAGCCCAGATGGCCCTGATCGTGCACCAGGCCTTTAGTAAATAAATAAAAAAGGAGGTAATGGAAGGGAGCTAACTGTCAAAAGCAGAGGGAACCAATGGCCCTGAGGCAGGAGGGAGGCTGGGATACGTGAGTGCCCATCTGGAGCCAGCATGGTGATGGTGGTGATGGTGGGGATAGTGGATGATGAGGTCAGTGAGGAAGCAGCGGCTAGATCAGTGAGGGTGAACCTTTAGAGCTCGGCGTGTCAGCATTTTGAAAAACCCTAACTTAACTCTGGTGCCGTGTCACATATAGAAATTTTTTGATATTTGCAACCATAGTAAAACAAAGACTTATATTTTTGATATTTATTTTATATATTTAAATGCCATTTAACAAAGAAAAATCAACCAAAAAAAATGAGTTCGCGTGTCACCTCTGACACGTGTGTCATAGGTTCGCCATCACTGGGCTAGATCGTAGAGGGCATTTTAACCATTGTAAGGACTTTGAATTTAACCCTCAGTGTCACCTCCAAGGACTCTGTGACAATCTTGCTCCTTAGGAAAACTTAGTAGCCAATCAGCTGCTTTGAGAAAAGGGTACAAGGAAGCGCATCTCAAAAGGCAGGTTCAGTCTTCTTGGTCCTGGACATACCTGGTGTTCCTTTAGTTTCCGTTGCAGTGTGGAATTCAGAGACTGCTCATCCTCATATTTAGAGTTGACAGAATTGATTTCCATATCCCTCCTGCAAAAGAAGGTTTGATCTCCTGAGGAAGAGCTCTGAGGGTAGACTAGTTAGCTGACCAGAGAATAGGGACTGGGCTGCCAGAGGAGGCTTTAAACCTGCTGAAAAATACTTGCCCCTAACCCCCTGGCCTTCTGGGGTGACAGCCCAGAAGGACTCACCCTGCAGAGACCCAGAATTTATTCCACTGGCTTTTCATTCACTTATTCTTTCACTCATGTATTTATTAATTTGATATATGTTTATTGAGTACCTACTATGTGCCAGACATCATTTGGGGTTCTAGGGACACATCAGTGAACAAGCCAGACAGAAATCACTGCTCTGGTGCACTTTAAATTCTAGGGACTACAGAATCATGTTAATGCTTTGCCTTTTTAGAGAAAATTTCCCCCAAAAGCTTTAAACAAAAGGCTGTCTCCTTCTGATGTGTGAGTTCCATGTGTCAAGAAGCCACATATGAAAACTAAGATGACAGAAGGAGTAGATGAGGAGGATGGGCAAGGCCACATGCACCTTCTGGGTGGGCCACAGAAGATATGTGCTGAGATGCAGATTTTGCTGCTATGCCCCTCATAGCAGTCTGAGGTACTTTAAAACTGCCTTAGAAACGTATACTTCAAAGATGTAATATCCAAATTCTACTCCTTTTTCCTTACCTTACTCCTTATCTCCATTACCTCAGCCTCTTACTTAGTTCAAGCTTATGCCTGGACTATTGCAATAGCCTTCCAATTGTTTTCCCGCTTTTAGTTTTTTTCCTACTCCATCTTTTCTCCATGTTATTGCCACAGTGATATTGATAAAATACCCTCTCAACTTGTGATCTTTGAGAGCCCAGTTTATAAGTTTCTATAAACTTTCTGCCCTCAGATGCATGCATTGCTTAAAACAAGTCTCCTTTTCATCATCCAATAGGCCATGTCTGATGCCCTGTAGACAGGACAGCCCCTACTCCTTTCTCCCTGTAGCCTTCCTGGTGGGCACACTGCCTGGCCATATAGGAGGTGCTGGTGACAGGCATGGATACATGTAAATCCCTCAGCACAGTGCCTGGAGCCTGGGACCATCTAGAAAGTGCTAGATATTGCTAATATTATTACAGAGAAATAAATGACTGCATTGGCGTACTTTTTCACCACCTCCTCAAGATCTAGCTTGGACCGCTCCATCTCATTGAGATTGTCAATGGTCATCTTCAAGTCACTCTCAGCTTTCCGACGAGCCTTTTCCACCTCTGCCCGGATTTTCTTTTCTTGTTCCCAGTTATCTTCCAGCTGTGGAGAAAGTAGAGGAGGGTGAGCCTCGGTCCAGAACACAATAGGAAACCAGACTGGGCCTAGTTCCTTAGCTGTGGCATCAGAAGAGCCCTCACTTCCTGGGAGCTTTAAAACTGGGGAATGTGTCAGTCCAGTTCCAAAAATGTATCTGAGGACCCTGTCCTTGAGTGTAGAATTGGTCGCTGTGGGCATTACCTCATGGATCTGGGTGTTGAGCTTGCTGTTGCTCTTTGTCAGGTGGTTCACCTTGTCCTCCTCAGCTTGCAGATCATCGAGGGTTTTCTGGAAGGAAAGATACACACGTGTTCCCCACAATGGACACAGGAGCAGCTGGTCAGACCTGGTTTTCTGCCATCACTTCTGAGCTGAGTTGAGTTGACTGCAGTGAACAGCTACTGAGTGCCTGCGCCTGGTGCTAGGTGAGGCTGGGGCAGACCTGAGCACCCGTCAGCAGCAGGTAAGCCCTCGGGTCAGTAGGGGGGCTCTGGTTCTCCACAGGCATGTGGAAATCTGTGGGGGCTTCTGGTTGTCATAATTATTGGGGACCACACTGTCACTTAGTGTATAGTTCCAGGGATGCTGGACCTCTTGTCTTGCTCTGGACAATCTGGCACCATGAAGAATAAGTCTGTAGTCCACATGCTTGATGTCCCACCCAGACTCTCATGTAAATAAAACAGCCATTTATCCTTTTCTGAACTTAGAACCCACCACAACTTTACATATAACTCAAATACTTTTTTCATTTAGTATATACTACATTTTTATAGAATGATCTACCATGAAAACTGAGAGATGATATATGTATTGTTATAAAAATCTCCCGGGAGTTATTCACCGTTTTGTTAAATTGCAGCAGTGACAGCCGCCACACTTTGCTATCTGGGTCGCCAACACACCCTCCCGTGCCCATCTGTAGCCATTGTAGACAGGTTCAGGCAGATAGCCCACTGCTCACAATACCTACTAGTCAGTCTGCTTTATCTTTTACACATGGACAGCTCTATTATTTATTATAAATTATTTTCCATTTATTTCTTCTTTATGTTGAAGGGTGCTCTATTGCTATTTTTATTTCAGGATAGTAAGAGAGCCTTCCAAAATAGTCAGTCCTCATTATTTGTGGATTATCTACCTGCTAATTTACCTACTTCCTAAAATTGTTTGTAATCCCCAAATCAGTACTCATGGTGCTTTCATGGTCATCCACAGATATTAGTGGAATGGTGAAAAACTTGAGTCACCTGGGGTTTTTCAGCTGAGTTCAAATGAGATGATGCCTTGCCTTCTTGTTTTATCTCAGACTGCAAGCAAGTGTCCTTTTCACAGTCTATTTAGTGTCACGTTTTTACATCTGTGTGCTTTTTGTTGGTGATTTCACTGTTAAAAATGTACCCATGCACAGTGCTGTCTAGTGTGTTTCTTACAGAGGAAATCGTGGTAGATAAGCTTCATTCGGGCATGAGATAGAGTGCTGTTGACTAAGGGTTCAATGTTAAGGAATCAACAATATGTACTAAAAAGGCGCCTTTAAACACATACACACATAAAACAACATAATGTATTGATCATAATCATATGTATTATGTATTGATTGGTTGACAAATTGTTATGATCAGAGGCTTACAGAAACCTAACCCTAAATTTCCCCTAGGAGCAGAGTTTTAGTTTTTTGCTATTTCAGTGTGTGTGATGATTTTTATAGAACATAACTACCTTGAATCATGAGAATTGGCTGTATTTGTTATAAGAAGTGGCTCTGGGTATTTGATATAGTTGAGTCACAGTTGAAGGGAGGTATTTCCAGAGGCAGCTCAGGGGACATGTTGTGGGTTCAGGTTTCAGCAAACACAGGGATCAAGGTCCATTGTCTGGTTCTGAGCTTCAACTCGCTGTCTGCACCTGTGTTTCCAGCGCTAGGAGGTGCCCTGGGCTGGAGGCTGGTCAGAACTGGCTCTGTATTTAGTAGCCTGAGCCTGTAAATAGTCGGGTGGGTCTGCCTGTGACCTCAAGACCTCATGTCTGTTGTTGCAGCAATGCACCAGAATTCACTGGTGCTTTAGAGCTCAAGGGCACTTCCCTATGCCCCACCTCATTCTTATGACTCTGGGGATCACACCTCCCACTGTGCCTGGGGCCATCCTGACTTTTGTCTGTTGTCCCTGTTTCACTCTGAAAGCTGTCCTAGTTTGGGTGATAAATTATATGGTTGTCCCATTTATGACAAACCTGGAAGGAAGGCATCAAGATGTGACCATGCTCACTTCACTGATGAGGGAATTGAGATCTAGGGAGAGTCTGCGAGTTTCCTGAGGGCCCCTAGCTGAGGGTGACAAATCTGAGGTCTGCCTGCTCTGCCAAGGGGAGAAGTGGGCGGTGCTCACCTGGTGCAGCTCCTCCAGGGCCCTCTTCTCCTTCTGGAGCTTGGCGATGGAGTCTTCTCTGAGTGAGAGGTCCCCAGTCAGGGTGCGGACCTTGTGATCTAGGGCCTGGAAACCCGGGTGAGAGAGAGACAGATCTTTAAGTCTGGGAACACCTCTGGTGGGAGGAGAGGAGGCACTTGTTCTGAGAGAGGGTCGTTGATTTGGCTGTACTCTAGAGCAGTAGTTTTCAACCTTGGCTGCACATTAGAATCACCTGGGAATCTTTTTAAAATCCTGATTTCTGGGCCTCATCCTCTGGAAATTCTGTTTCTTTGTTACTAATGTTGTGGCCCCACCCCCATAACAAAGAAACAGAATTTCCGGAGGATGAGGCCCAGAAATCAGGATTTTAAAAAGATTCCCAGGTGATTCTAATGTGCAGCCAAGGTTGAGAACCACTGCTCTAGAGTCTTCTGGGAGCCTGAGAAATACTATACCCAGGTCACACCCCAATCACCCAAGTCAGAATCTTGGGGGTAAGGGAAGCAGTGAGGACCACCAATTCAGGCCATGCAAATCAAAGCCTGGTCCTTGGATGTTAGCTGTGGCATTGACCGAGAATGTGTTGGAAACATGGGTCCTGGGTCTCTGCCAGCCCTGCCAGCCCAGAATCTGCATCTTATCAGGTTCCTGATGTTTTGGGTGCACATCAGAGCTGGAGAGGCATGGGTTTGGTTATATCTACCTTTCCCTGCTCATGGACCCCATACACCTACAAGGTACAAAGCGGGTGTTGGGGCCAAGGGCCAACAAGTGGGCTCCCCCTGGAGCCACTTGGAGGACATTAACTGCTTGTTTGAGCAGCTATAAGTGGCCCCACTCTTCTGATAGGGTTGCCTCTTCTGGGAAGGGAGGAAGAGTGAACATGATGCTGCAGGACATTCTGTGAGGGGCCAGGATGCTGAGGCTAAGTGGGCAGCAGGCTAATGCAGATGCCTGGAATCCCAGGTGTGAGGAGAACCAGTCAGCTCTGAGTGTGGCTGGCACCATGATGGGAAGAGCTCTCAGGCCCCTTAGGCAGCTGCTCTAACAGAACTTTCTGTAACAATGGATGTGTGTTCTCAGTTTGCTTTGTCCAACACAGTAGCACTGGCTACATGTAGCTATTGAGCACTCAAAATGGGGCTGGTTGACTGAGGAACTGTATTTTAAATTGTATTTAATTAAGTTAACATAACTCCATTTGGTCCAGCTGGGTGGCTGAGTTGGTTGGAGTGTCATACTGTACATCAAAAGATTGCGTGTTCTATTCCCAGTTAGGGTACATTCCTAGGTTGCAGGTTCAATCTCTGGTTGGGGTGTGTGTGGGAGGCAACTGATCAATATTTCTCTCTCGCATAAATGTTTATTTTTTTTCTCTCTCTCCTTTCCTCCTCTAAAATCAATAAACATATCTTCATGTGAGGATTAAAAAAAATATCCCCATGTAGCTGGTGGCGAGGCTCCTGGTGTGACCCCTGCAGGGTGAGCGAGCTGGGATTCCCTGACCCTGAGAGGAGTGTGATTGTGCCCAAGGCTACCTCACCTGCTTCTCCTTCTCTGTCTTAGCCAGGGTGGTCTCAAGGCCCTCCAGGTCACGCTTCAGGTCGCTAAGCTCCCCCTCCAGCTTTCGCTTGGTGGCACTCAGGGAGGCAGCTGTGCCCTCCTCTTCTTCCAGCCGCTCCCGCATGTCCCCAATCTGGCTCTCCAGCTCCATTTTGGTCTTCATCATCTGGGTCAGGCGCTCCTCCGCATCCATTAGGTTATCTTGTTCCTGATGGAAAAAAGAGCCCCAGTCAAAATTAGGGGTCCAGGCTCCCACAGGGGACCAAGATGGTGGGCAGTCCTTGGGTTGACAGGACGCCCCCCACCCCCCGAAATGTGTCCTGAGGTTGGACAGGGGGTGGGCTAGCTCCGAGCTCCTTTGCGATGTGTACCACAAAGTGACAAAGTGTAGTCTAGGAGTGTGGGCCCCAGACCAGTCGCAGCACCTGAGAGTTAGTTAGGATGCTAAATCTCAGGCCCCAGGTGAGACCTGCTACATCTGAATCTGCATTTTGATGAGATCCCAGGTGATCAGATGCACCTGAAGGTTTAATCAGAGGTGGAGCTGTCAAAAGTCACACAGGCAATAAGTGGTAGAGGAGGGAAAACCTGGGGATCCTCTGGGGTCTCCCCAAGATGGAGCCAGTGGTGTAAGACAACAACTGGACACAGAGACAGAAGACTGGCCCAGCTGTGTGGCTTTTGTTCATGGCATAACTTTACTGAAATTCAGATCTTTGTCTGCAAAATAAGGGAAACAATACCGTGAGGCATAAAGGGATGGAGCTCATGAGGTGCTCCTGTAAATGGAAGATTCTTTTATTACTGTGTTCTCACTCAGGCCCAGTCTTCCCAAATATACAATAAGGTTCTTGGCTGGAGAAACTCCTCAGGGGTGTTAAGAGGATGTGAAGAAACTATGCTAAGCAGGAAGGACCCAAGATAGAATCGAATCCTTCACAATTGTGGGTTTTCTACTGATGGGCTTGGGACCTTGATGAAGTCTCTAAATGTTGGTCAAAGTGAGTTTTCTACCCTGTAATATACATGTGAAAATTGGGTATCTTAAGGGGTATTTCTGAGGGTCCAATCAGAGAAGGATCCTTGGTAAACCAGGAGGCTCACAGCAGTGACTATAGTCATTATATTGGAATGCAGGGAGGGAAGCATTGAGTCAGGCACCCATGCAAACTAGGATCATTTGTTCTTCCTGCTGTGTTTGCACTTGACAGGCAAGGAACAGTAGGCAAAGAGGGCAAGTTCCCAAGGTCCTACAGCAGACCCAGGCTCACTTTGGGGGCTTCTCCCACCACATCTTGTCTGGACAAGCCTCGCAGGGCCAGCCTTTCTGTGTGTGCTGAGGGCAAATAAGACTCTGATAGAGACATTTTGGTATTTGGGTCAAGGGTGACATTACAATGAAGAAAAGAGAAGGCCAGAGGCACACAACTCGCAAGAAGCTCATCCTCCCATCTAGGGCCTGACTCATGGCAATCCTTGAGGTCTGGACAGTTGCCAAGGTCCCCAGCTCCTCTCCCTCCCCCAGGGCCCCACGTACGGCCTGCAGCTGGATTTTGAGGTCGTTCTTCTCCTGGCTGAGTGTGGCCACCTTCTCCTCCATATCCTTGACCTTGTTTAGCAGCTCTTGTGTCTTGGACATGGCATTCCTCAGCTCCTCTTCTTTGGCCTTCATCTCCTCCTCTTGCCGGGCCACATTCAGGAGCGGCTTGACCTGAGCAATATCATAGGGTGTTAGGGAGATGGGCTTCGCCAGGGGACTGAGAGATGGGTTGTGGTGGCTCTGCCAGGCTGGTCCTCAGGTCCCCACTGGGGTGGAAAGCAACTCCTGCTGCAGCTGTGAGGAAGAGCCCTTTTCCATAGAGGCCACAGCATGTCTGGCCTCCACAGAGAAGGCCCATTCCTCTTAAATTCAATCCTCAGGATGCTCTTTGATCCCAGGAAATACAAAGTTAGATTGTCTTCAGTATCTAGCTGCACCCAGTGTTTACAGCTGTTTTGTAAACTGTGTGTGCTTGGAGCCCTGGCTACATCCACAACATGGCTTTCCCTTGCTTTTCTTTCTTATTGAGTGCCCTATCTATCTATCTATCTATCTATCATCTATTCTCTCCATATCTCCATCTCTCTGGTTTTATTAAAAATCTTTTTTATGTCTCTCTGTCTGTCTCTCTTGTGTCTGCTCTCCAAAGTGGCAAAGTTCGCATAAACAGGTTATGTAGGCACTACAACAGCTGTCACACTTTTTATTCAGTGAAAGTGTGTTTTTCTCCGCTGACTCATCCTACCCGGCTTAGTTAAATAAGATTAGCATTTAGTCAGTATACTAAGAGTAAAGGATTTTTATTTTATGTTTTTACTCATTGGAATAGCACCTTGCCCTGAATGTTTAATTAGTGAAATTTTACTTTCTAGTAAAGAACAGGGAAGCTTCCAGGCTCTGTCTCCTTGTCATCTGTGATCACTGTGTCTGCTTGAAAGACCCTAAGAGCTGTTGGTCTGGGACTTCCTAAATGGTAATCCGTACACAAAGGGGACAGGTGAGATGGATTCCAGCACTGCCCTGAAACCCTTTGATTTTATTGTTACACAGTTACTTTAAAATAATTAATAATAATAACATAATTTTGAAAAAATTTTAAAAATGAAAAAGGACTTGTCAAATTCATAATTTTATGGATGCTATTTGCTTAGGATGAGATTAGAGCAGGTTAAGGAAATGAAGTTTCCTTTTAAAATTAATTTTTAAGATCAAAACAGTGAGTTGATATAAAGGAAAAAAGCTCAGTCATTGAACAGGTGGGGAATGTGCTGGTGATGATGAACTTTGAGAATGCTCATCTAGGACCCTCTGCAATCGCCTATGTGTGGGCACATTTGGGGATGCAGAACTTACTATTCTCCCTTTACTAGGGTAAATTTGTGGTCAGCACCAATTGTTTAAAAGCACTTTTTCTCTGGGAGGGAAAAGAAGCTTCTGTGTGCGGAGTCGGGAGCTCATAACCACCCGAGATGACCTGGAACCTGTCCTAATGGCTGCCCCTTGAGACAAGCATTCTCCTGTCAGCTGAGTGTGGCATCCCTGCACCTGGCTCCTGTGGTGCCCAGTGGTGTGTTCCCTCTCAATGGAGGTCCCAGGTGTGATGTCATAACCTGGTGTGATTCAACTTGCATGCAGTAGGATAGTTCATGGCCTCCCGTGATGCACCAGCAGCCCCATCACCTGGCTGACTCACACCGCCCTCACTGCTCTCTCGGAAGAATCTGGGAAATGAGATGTCAGATCTCATGATTTCCTGGGGCCACCCCAGTTCTGAAGCCAAGGACTTCACTAAGGGAGTTGAAGATGCCTCAACCCCAGGGGTGGGGCCTGATAACCAAGCCCACTTTCTGCAGCAGAGTGGAGGGCTCCTATCCACTCTAAGTGTATTTTATTTTTAGGCATGAGATGAAAGGTGGGAAGACACTATGATTTTTCTGAGGGAAGAATTAGCCCCTGTCTGGAAGGAGGCTAGACTCCTCTGTTTCCAAGACACTCTCATTTTTAGACTGTCCTTGCAGTACCCATGGCTTTCCACCCCCAAGAGGCACCTCTTTCTACCTAGGACTGAGGCCCCCACCCGCAGATAGCAGCAATACCAGCTGGCCTAGCCCTCAGCCCTCACCTTGTTGTAGAGCTTCCACCAGCCCCAGAAACGCAGCTCTAAGAACTTGCGTGTGTTCCGCTGGATGACTTTCAGGCCAATTCTGCAAAAAGAGAATTCAGGGTTGCATGGGTTAAAATGCACGTGGCAGGACCTGGCCTCCCAGATGGAACCATTTCTTTCAGACAGCATAAGGCTGAGACAGACTACTCATTTCTTCCTGCATTTCCCTTCCTTTCCTCACCGGAAATCACCGATTGGTTCCTAATCCCATACATCAGCAGTCTTTGGAATCCACCCTTTCTTGTCCTTTGCACTTTCATTTGACTGACTTTTACCAGTGACTTCCTGGGCACCAAAGCCTTGGGCTCCTAATCGATGTCCCTGCCTTCAGCTGGGGTCACAGAGGGCCTGATGCTGGATATCAGGAGTTCATTACTGTTATTATTTATCCATCGCTACTATTATGACTAATTCTATGACCACAAATTGCCAGAGTCAGTCACAAGTCAAGCAGGGCAGCCTGAGATATTTTCTAATTACTGTTTTGGGGAGCTGACTGAAAAACAGGACTCTGAGGACAGGGATTTGGAATGAGGATTTCTGGGATCTAGGCCTGACTCTGCATGAACCTGGCCCAGTTCCTTAACCTCTCTAACCTCAGTTTCCACATCTATAAAATGGCGGTACTGGCCCTCCCCTTTCCCTCTCACAGCATCATCATCATCATATGGAGCAAGTCAGGGGATGGCTGTGAAAGTAGCTTATACACTGTAGGGAGAAGGGTTTATGTTAGGTGGTCCCTGTTATGAGTTCAGTTGTGTCTCTTTCAAAACGTATGTTGAAGTCCTAATCCCCAGTGCTTGTGAATATGACCTTATTTGGAAATAGGGTCTTAGCAGATATAAAATTACTGGGGTTAAGATGAGTTATACTGGAATAGAGTAGGACCTTAACCCAAGATGACTGGTATCCTTATAAAAAGGAGGAAGATTATTGTGTTCATGTAGAGGAGATGGCCATATGAAGACAGAGGCAGAGACTGGAGCGATGCCAATAGATGCCTGGGGCTACCAGGACTGAAAGAGGCAAGAAAGGTTCCTCCTCTATAGCCATCAGAGGGAGCATGGCCTTCCAGCACATTGCTTTCAGACGGTTGACCTCCACAACAATGAGAAAATAAGTTTCTGTTTTAAGACACCCAGTTTGTGGGGCTTTGTTATGGCAGCCTTGGAAAACTATTATAGCCTCCAAACAGGGTTCTTTGGTCCAGCAAAGACATTGGCACCTCACTGCACTGTGTCACTAATGGAGCTGACCACTGTGTGTATGGCGGTGTTCCTGGTCATTTTGTAAGGATGTGTGTGGCTTCAGTGGTCCTGCCCATTGTGTTCATGTATGCTACCTTCGTTCCAGCATCTTCTTGAACTCAATCCTCATAAGGAAACCCCGGAGCCGACACTGTAACATCGTCATGATCTTGGCTAGACGTTCATCTCGCATGTCCTCGAGCTTGGCCAGGATGCCTGCTCGGAAGAATACCTAGAGGAAAGACACACTTATCTGAAAATAGCCCAGCTGTCACCAATAGCAGCAACTTGGGAGTTGGGAGTTAAAATCAAAGCACCAGAGATTCAGAAGGGTCTTTAAGAGTTAAGAGACACAGTCTAGTGCTGGTATTTGAGGCCCCTCAAAATCAGCTGGCCCCAGCCTGGACACCTCTAATAGCAGGGCCACTGTAGCCTCAATGTTTAGTTCCTCTTGCCCTTGGATTCTCCTATAGGCTCCAGAACTGGTCTTGCACTTACTAGCTGGGTCACCTTGGACATGTTTTCTCACGTCTTATGGCCTCAGTTCCTTATCTGTGAAATGGGAATGCTGATCCCTTCCTTAGACGGTTGTTATAAGGATTAAATAACAGGCAGAAAAGAACTTTTGGAACTATGAAGCTCTGAGAAAAGTGTGAGATCCTTATAATCCCCACTGCTGTGATTGCTTGACAGCCAGGGTATCAAGGGGCCTCCCTTTTTTACCACCATGCAAAGCAGCCTGGATAGTCATGATCCCATGGGAATCTGGGAGTGGGAAGAGGGGATAGTGATCAGCTGGGGGTGGGGTGTGGGGAGTTCCAGAAAGGAGACAGAGTTGTACTAAGGCTGCACAATTTCAGGCATCCAGCTCTTGTGTGCCAGTGGGACTCATCCCCAGGAAAACAAGACTCGCGAAATGCAAACTTTGGTCACATGCATTGAGCCACACCAGGCCTGTGGAGAAGTTGTACTCGCCTGGGCCACCCATGAAACCAGGAGAGGCAAGTGACCTGCTCCAGCCTACACAAGAGGTAGGCTATGAGCCTGACCCTCTTGACTGTAAAGCCAGTGCTCCTCCCATGTCACCCTGGCTGTCACGTTGGGGTCCAGTCTGATCAGGTAGCTATAGATGGACACTGTTCACTGTCAACCTGGCTGGCCCTAACAGTCGTGACAGTACTCTGTGAGACCAGGAAGTGATACAGACAAAGGATAGCCCAGGTCCTGTGAGTCAGGATCCAGTGGCTGCCCCATCTGAGTCAACCCAGAATTATCTGCCAGCTCAGGGCTGGGGCTGTTGGTGTGTGTGGGCTAGGATTATGGTGCTTAACCTGAAGACCCGTACTGCCATGCCCTGGTCAAATCCAGGACCTTGATTCTGATGGGCTCCTTTTATTTTTAGAAATCTGGGGTCATACAATCCTAAGAAATATCCTACCATTTATTGAGTAGTATTCTGTCTGAGCTGGATTCTCATGTATGTGATTTTTAGTCACCCCAAAGTCCGATGAAACTGACCTTATGAGCCCTGCTTTTTCAAAGGAGGAAACTGAGAGTCTCATTAGCCAAGAGGCTTGTACAAGACAGGCAACTGGCCAGCGGTGGAGCTGGAATTCACATCGTGAAGCTCACCTTCTTAAAACAAGGCTGAGTGTTATAGGGAGGCTGTACCACCGGAAGAACCTACCTTGGTATGTCCAATTTTGTATTCATTTACATCCAGGTCAATGGACCCAAGCAGAAGCTCTGAGGCCTTCTTGTTGTCTACAAATCCCTGAGGAATCACGTTGGGGTTCAGCACTTGGTACCTATCAGGAGAGGGTAACAACAGTCATGCAGTCAGTGTCATCTCCAAGATGGCAGCATGAAAGCTTGTCCATGCAGTTATCCCTTAATCTATGGCATGGCCCTTGAGTCAGGGGATAGGTTTCTTTTACAGATACTATACCAGGCAGATAGATGTGTCTGACAGGAGACTTGGGGACTAAATGTCAGTGTGGGTTGAGGTTTCAAGGGGGAGGTGTTTGTAGAAACGAAGACACCAAACTTCTTTTCTTCCAGGCATAGGAGAACTGCTTATTTTTCCTGACCTGCAAGCAGCCCCCTTTGTGATCTTGGATAATTCCTTTCCCAATCAGGGACTTCAGATGACTTGGACAAGATGACCTCAGGTGACCCTTCTTACTCTATAAATCTGTGGTCACATGTTCTAGCAAGTAGAGAGGGAGTGAAAGTAAAATAATGCAACGATGGGGTCTTGGTTTGGGTTCCCGCGGAAGCAGATCTTGAGACTAGGATTCAAGTGCAAGTAGTTAATTGGGAAGTGGCAGAGTTGGGAAGTGGGTTGGGAAGCAAATAAAAGGCATGCTATCAAGCCAGTTATTATAGCAGACAACTGGATCTTAATCCTGCTGGGGACACTAGGAGCAGTGGTGAGTTGGAACCTGCTCCTACTGGCTCATAAGAGTGAATAGTGTGCATCTCTTCCCAACTCCACATTCAGTGATGCCACATTGGTAGCTTGAAATCAGCTGTGGTGGGAGTATTTACACCATGGATACAGGCAGACACTACAAATCAGGGTTTCTTTTTTTAAAACCTGGAGAGCCCATTTTTAACATTTACCAGCATGTTGTTATCTGATCTGACAGCCAGTGTAGACACACTTCACAGTTACCCCATCAGAAGGGTGAGGGAGCTGAAATATTTATATACCAACTGCCCTTACTCATTGGTTGAAGGCTGCTCCTGGGGAGGCATTCATTCCTGATACTTTCAGCCTGCCAAGTAGCAAATTAGGCCCCAGCAGCCCGAGAAAGCCCTCAGGCAAAGAAATGCAGGTGATGGCAGTTGAAATGTGAGCCAATGTGTAGTGAAGTAGAGATAGTGAGGCAGCATACGTCTTTGTACCCACAGTGTCTGTGACAATAGGGTTATATTTGTCAATAGTCAATCCCTGGAAATTGTCAAGGTTTCTGGGACATACTCACTCATTCACTCACCTCTGTTTGAACTCTGGGTATTGCAGCCTGTTTGGGAAGCCCTTCCTGCAAATACGGATACCTTCCAGGACTCCATTGCAAGCCAGCTGGTGCATGATTAGGTGGGCATCTACCACACCTGCCAAGAGGGAGGGCACAGGATGGGGAGTCACTACTCTAGGGTGGGACAGGCCACTTCTCGCCACTTAAGAAAACTGAACTGAGTATCCACATCATTAACCCTAGTCTCCTCCTATCACTGCCCAGGGGTCCCTGTTCCCCACAATTCAGCAAAGTCCCAAAGGCTTTCCTGAGGGTGACTTCTGTCTGGGTGGACACCACTCTGCCGTACAAAGCAGCTAGAACACAATTTTTGGATTATCCATTGTTGGGGATTCTTTCATGCCCCATTTAGCCCCAATCATTCCTGGTTATTGGACTTAATTTGGAGCAGACACCAAATTCATAGCTCCTGAGAACTTTCAGCAGGGATACACATCCCCATGATATACCTGATTGCTTGAACTCATTAGGCACAATACAGCGGACAAAATGAGGGGCAGTGCTGTGGAGGGTGGTCATCAGCTTGTTCAGTTGCTCCTGGGGAATGGAGGAAAAATTAAAATGAAGAGTGCGTAAATTTGGCACTGGTGTTGCAGGACACCTATACTCAGGAGAGGTATTTATTTAGTTTAATTAATTAAATTAAAATTAAAATCCAGTTCTTTCAATCACAGCATCTACTTTCAAGTACTTACTAGCTACATATGGATAATGGCTACCATATTGGACATAATGTTGGAAAGAAGAGAACATTTCATTATGTAATGTTCTGTTGGTTAGCAGTGCTCTCAGAGGTCCAGTGACTTGCCTAAGGTGACATGATTTACAAGAAGCAGGGCCTCTTCTGATTCAGTGCTGGATCATTATAAAATCTTGATAGTAAAAGGAGCCATAGTGCCTGTGTGTGGACCAAACCCTGTCCATTGTTAACCTCCCTACTAAACAGTTCCTCCTCCTCTGCCTGGATCCTCTAATGAGGTGACCCACTCTGCCTTAGGACAGCTGATTCTTGGGAAATATCAAAATCTTTCTTTGTGTAACATCTCCTCATTGGCTGCATTTCTGCACTTTAGAACATTTTTCTAAAGTAATGCCCAAACTTTGTGGAAGAAGACATGCCAACTAACTCTAGGGCACAAGAACTGTTTAGCCATTGATATCTCCACTTGTCATGTTGGGCAAGTCCCATCATTCTCTGGGTTTCAGTCTGAAACAACACAACTAGACTGGACCATCTCTGAGGTTCTTTTATGCTCTACTGTCCTGTGGTTCTGTGACCCCTTCAGAAGGAAACAGACTCCTCAAATGCAAGAGGCAACCATAGTCATAGAAATAAAACCATCCTGTCCTTGGTTGTGAGGTGGCAGCCATACCACCATACCATTGAAAGGAGAGGGTAGGTGGACTCTGTGGCAGCTCCTACTTACCCTGTAGAAGTTGGAGACTGTCATGAAGGAGGAACCTCTCTTCTGCTTCTTGCTTCCAGCTGAGAAAGAGAGACAATACGTTTCACATCAGCACCCAGCATGGGAGGCTGTCTCAAGGATATGCATTCTCTGTTTTTAAAAACTTTTTGGGACTAGTTAAGGTGGGGTCCTCCCATCAGGAAAATGAGATCTATCAGGGAGTGGGCCAATGGCTGACTGTGACATAATTGCCAAAAGAAGTACGTTGCTCCTTGGAGAGAGTGTAGCCCTTGGTGATTTAGGGCTGGCACAAGGGGACAAACTATTCCCATCACTTGGGGAAGAAGAAGAGCACACAGACCATCTGAAGAATTGCATGTTGGTGGTGAAAACATCTCTGAGCCAAAGGAGATTTGCAGTTCTTGCCCCACTGAGTGGCAGCCCAATTGGGCAACTCTCACCCAGGGTGTTCCCCTATGGGCCACACAACCTAGACTGGGCTGGAGGTAAGGCTGGGCTTGGGATTTGCTTCAGACAAAGGCAAGCAGGGAGCAGAAAATAAGCACAGAGCTTCTGGGCATCAACTTTTCCAAAGCAGTATTGTTCCACCCACAGGTGATATGGACCGGATGATTGATTCAGCTGATGGAAGCTCTCAGGTTGCATCTGCATCCCTCTATGGTAGTATACTCCATGGCCTACCTTAAGCTACATGCCATTCATCCATCCACCCATCCACCCACCCATCCATCCATCCATCCATCCATCCATCCATCCATCCATCCATCCATCTATCCAGAGTTGAATGAAAAAGTTTTGTTTTCTTTTTCCTTTCCTTTTGGCCACAAAAGGGCATCAACATAGGGAGACTGGACACAACAAGGGTTCAGCCATACCTGGAGCCTCCTCTTCTTTGAAGAGAATGGCCAGGATTGACATTGTCGATTTCTGGAATAAGCCCACCACTGTTTCATTCAGGGGGTCTTTGTTTTTCTCTAGCCAGCCTGTGATGTTGTAACCCACCTGGAAAAGGGAAAATGCCAGTAATTATATTTCTACCTATAACTCTACCTACTCTCAGTTCCCAAGACCAATCTCCCATCTCCTGGTACTTCCATTCTTGTCCCAGTGACTCCCTGGAGTCTTGGGATATCCCACATAGAGGTCCCATCATCTGCTTTCTTGGGCATTTGTAGTTTACCTGTCTAGGACACCCAACTTCTGGTCTTTGCCCACAAACCAGGACTCCCAGCTTCTCTCTGCTGGGCTGTGACTTTATCTTGCATGTCTTGCTTTGCTGGCCACATCAAGCTTTCCTGACAACTGGATCTTCTTCTACTCAGGTGATATGATATTACTATCAGTGCCTGGCTTCCCTGTGAGAGCATTTGGTCTCTCCTTGCTGAGAAGCACATATACCCTGGGCCATTGCCTGGTGGAATGGTGGAGGTCTTCACTTATCTATTTCTGGGGGCTCCATTGTGTCCAGGTAATTGGAAATCCACAAATTTATATTTCCCATTTGCCATGTGGCACCAGCAGGAGAGGCAAAGAGGAAGGAGCCTTTCAGATCCTTCTATTGAATACTGAGAAACAAGGGAGCAGACAAGAACCCCAAAAGTTTGGGTTTCTTATGTCCTATAGAGCATAGAGATTTGTCATCTCCAGGCTTTATTTTAGAGCCTTCTTGGAAATGCAGAGTCCCCATTTGACTTTGAATATTCCATTGCTTCTCATTTCAGTGTGGGAGATGGGTGGAACACTGCAATTCAGCCCCAAGCCTGCTGTTTGTTCTAGATCAGTGGTTCTCAACCTTCCTAATGCTGAGACCCTTTAATATAGTTCATGTTGTGGTGACCCCCAGCCATAAAATTATTTTCGTTGCTACTTCATAGCTGTAATTTTGCTACTGTTATGAATCATAATGTAAATATCTGATATGCAGGATGTATTTAGGCGACCCCTGTGAAAGGGTTGTTTGACCCCCAAAGGGGTCACGACCCACAGGCTGAGAACCACTGCTCTAGATGTTGGCACTATTCATTTTGTGAGTAGTTGATATTGTTATGGTTGATGAGATTATAAAATCTTGGTCCCAATGCTCAATCCAACAGCAGCTTTCCTGGTGGCTCTGGTGCTGAGGCTACTGTTTCCTGCAGTTAAACCCAAGGAGGGTCAATAAACTTTAGTGGTAACAGGAACATTGGCATTTATGGCAATACTGAAATCCCAAGGAAGCCAAAGATTCTTATAAACTGGATGGACAAATGTTGTCTCCCCTATGAATTATTCAAATAGAACCTGCGTCCTGCTTGTACTTAATGTCCCCCTTCCCTGAGGACTGGGATTGTCATTAGTGAAAAGCCACTTCAGAGATGTCACCTTGTTGGTTTGGCAGCCACAAGCTTTCAGAGGGAGGAGTTAATCATTTAGGAAATGGTTAAAGGGCTCATGGAATTTTTTTCAAGTATTCTCATTTCTGACCAAGACTGGAGTTCACCTGTCAAACCACCGGCCATATATCATTGTGTGGCCCTGGAAGTTCTGAGGGTAAAAACTGTTGGTCACTCCCTAGCAGGCATCCTAGGCTGGATATCTTTTGAATTCTCAGATGCAGTGATGAAGTATGAACTGGAGTTTATGTCAATGAGCTGATCACCCTGTTTTATCGTGGGTGTACTAGTTGGAGGCAGGAAGCCTCAGGGAGGGTGTGTCAGGACCTACAACAGGAAGAAGAAACAGCAGCCAGTAGGTGGCCACAGGATAATACTCACAGTGCCTGCATAGTGGACGAGCTCAAAGTGGGCCTCAGCCCCTTTGCCCTTTCCTCCCTTGGGTTTGAGGAAGTTGTTGGACTTGCCCAGGTGGTTGTCATATAGGGCTGCCTTGAATGTGGCATCGGTGGCCTTGGGGAACACACACTGCTCCTCCAAGATGGAGAAGATGCCCATGGGCTAGAGAGAAGAGGAATGGACAGCGTTAGAGGAGGCCACAGGATCACAAAGGGGACACTTTGGTGTTGGCCTGGGGTTGGTGGGAGGGGTGCCTCACACACCCATGTGGCCAGGAAGCAGAACTCTGGGAATGATGCCTGGCCCGTCATGGTCTGGTCTTCGCATGGCCATTTAAACTTGAGAGAGGCTAGAATTCATGTAGTCCAGTAGAAGGGAAGACAAGTCTGAAGGGAGCAGATAGCTCCCCAGATGTTAACCCCATCCACACAGTGGTGCTAGGTAGGTTTGGCCCTCAGAAAAAGGGTGAAATCAGTAACACCTGACCACTCTGTGTTTAATTTATCTGCTTTTATCTACTTCTCCTCAATGACTACCCAGGGGCCTCATGCTGTTCTAGGTCTCTGCTTACACAAAAAAGGGGTGCTCATAAATGTTATTAGTACCTTAATATTCCCCCTCCTATGGGAAGTCTGGATATTTAAAGAAGACTTCTGGAAGAGGGCAATGCTTAACCCCAAAGCTCAAGCGTGAGGACATTCCAGGCTCTGTGACAGCTGGACAGGGAGATATTTGCAAGTGTTGGGGGTGGATGAATCATGCATGCAGCCTGATTTTGGAGACTCTGTTTTCCTGGAGGGTTAAAGCTGAGCCCACATCGGAGACCCCTGGCTATCTTTAAAAATACAGATTTTTATTGATTTCAGAGAGGAAGGGAGAGGGAGAGATAGAAACATCAATGATGAGAAAGAATCATTGATCATTGCTGCCTCCTGCATGCCCTCCACTGGGGATTCAGCCTGCAACCCAGGCATGTGCCCTGACCAGGAATTGAACCATGACCTCCTGGTTCATAGATCGACACTCAACCACCAAGCCACACTGGCCAGGCACCCCTGGCTATCTTGATGATAGATTTTCTATGATGGGCTTAAAGATGAGCCTAAGAGATATGTTCTTTCTTTTAAAAATTTTTTTAACTTATCACTTTGATATAATTTTAGGCTTGAAAAAATAATGTAAAGCACTCCTAAATATCCTTCATCCAACTTCTCCAAATGTTAACATAAGTTACTCTGTACAATAATGAAAACCAAGAAATTAACATTGGTGTAATACTATGAACAGACTTTGTTCAAATTTCATCTATCCCATTAATGTCCTTTTTCTATCCCTTTCCTGAATTTAATCAAACAATATCTATTCTTGAACTAGGCCATTTGCTAAACCAACATAATCCCTATCGTGTGATTACAGGAGAGACAATTAGATTGCCTAGGTTAGAGCCCAATTTTTCCACTCATAGGTTGTATGACCTGGACAAGTGACTTCCCTTCTCTGTGCCTCAATGTTCCCCTATGTGAAAGGGTTATAATAATTTTTTCCCCACATATGGTAGCTTGTGATGATCCAGTGAATTAAGGTAGGCAACAGCCTAACTAACCATGGTCACTCTAGTCACTAATATACCCATTTTGCAGAGAAGAAGCTAGAAGTCAGAGCCAAGCCTGTCAAATCCGCAAGATTGACATGCTTGGGTCAGGCCAACCAAAGTCATCAGCAATATTGCTGACTGCCCCGAATCCAGGTTCTGTCTCCCTGCAGACCCCAGTGAAATTCCCTCCTGATGTGAGCTCTGGTCAGGGCCTGGTCTCTCTCCAAGCCACTCCTTTGAGGAGCAGTTACCTTTTCCAGGAGGTCAATGCAGGCCTGCAGGTCGAGGCCAAAGTCTATGAAGACCCATTCGATGCCTTCCCTCTTGTACTCCTCCTGCTCCAGCACAAACATGTGGTGGTTGAAGAACTGTTGCAGCTTCTCGTTGGTGAAGTTGATGCACAGCTGCTCAAAGCTGTTGAACTGTCAGGAGGACAAAAAGAGGGGTCTCAGCCCAGACACTGACAGAGCCTTTCCCAGGACCAAAAGATGAGCCACAAGCAGAGCTAAAATCTGCCAAGGGCCAATCCGTATCGGGCACTGTACCAAATGGCTTAACACCGATCACCTTGTCAGCCTTGTGAGAAGCCCTTCTCCGTTACCCTCCCTACAAAGACGAAACAGCTTGAGCAGGTGCCCCTGGCCACACAGTACTGCCAGGACCCAAACATAGGCAGCCAGACGCTGGCCTGTGTAGTTAACAAAAATGTTTGTGGAAAGAACCATTTTCTTTCCAGGGATGGAAATCATTTGAGATGTTTTTATAGATCTGACCCTGTTCTGCCTTTTGACAGTTCTCTCTCTGTGTAGTTTATCTCATTCCTCATCTGTAGAATGAAGGGATTTGAGGAATTTATAAGCCTTTTTTTAAAAAAAAAAAAATCCAGAGACTACTTTCTCTGAATGAAACCCTATGCTGAAGCCTCATGAAAAACAAGTTTAAGTGGAGGTGCCATTGAAATCACAGAGCAATATACAGGCATCAGACCCTGGGCTAAGCTGCATTTTCTCAAAAAACTTACAAGGCAAGAATGGTTGGCGTTCCCATTTATAGATGGGGAAACAGAGGCACACACAGCTTGGAAATGGCCAAGCTGAGATTTGATTTCTGTTTGTTCATTGCACACACTCTGCTATAGGCACAGGGTGTCCTCTTTCTTCCCTAGTGGGAAGAAAGTCTATGAAGACCCATTCGAGTGACCATGGTTAGTACACTCCTGCTGACTGTCAGTGGCTGGCCAGGACTCTAGGGAGCACAGTTTAGACACTCTAAGGCTCTTTCTACCTCTGAAATTAACTTATTCTATTGTAGACAGCAGCCAGATTATCCTTTTAGAACCTGAAAGAAATTGGACTAAGCTGTGTGTGTTTTTTTTTAAATCCATCTGTGGCTAGTAGAAATCTTAGAATAATAGGATAGTAGAGCTGAAATGAACCTTAGAGAGCATCTCCTCCAGCCTGTTCATTTTAGAGTTGAGAAAACTGAGCCTCAGAGAGGCGTAGACATTTTCCTAAAGCAACACAACCAGTTGACGGACACCCTGAGTTCAGAATTAGTCTACTGACTCCTAAAAGTGCAGCTTCCAATTATAGAGGCTAAATCTTCCTCACCCATAATACGAGTCTCATTTCTGTGGGCAGGAAGTGGGAGGCCACTAATGTGTTGGTAAATCAGCTCTCTCTTTGTCTCTCAATCTCTCTCTGTATCAAAAAAAAAAAAAAAAGGCAAAAAAACAAGAACCTGATTTGTAGTGTTGGCCAATTTCCATGGTATTACATACACCAGGGCCATATATCAACATGATGTCAACTGGCTCACAAAATTCCAGAAAATGTAGCAATCAGCTCTTGTGAGCCAGTACAGTCTGGCTCCAGCACACCTCTCCTTCTGTCCATTATCATTCTTTATGACTAGGCAAATGGAGATGAACCTTTCTGGAGGCCAAAAGTCGGAGACCCAGGAGCAAACTGAAGTTGACCCATTCCAGGTCCAAGGTGACATGGTGGTGAAAACTAGCTTATAAAGGGAGGATGGCCACCCCAAAGCAGAAATAAAAGGCAAAGCCAGGCACACCTCAAAGATCTCAAAGCCGGCGATATCCAGCACCCCGATGAAAAACTGCCTCTGCATCTTGGTGTCCAAGGTCTTGTTGATCCTGACCACCAACCACTTGAACATCTTGTCGTAGACAGCCTTGCCCAGCGCCCCAATGGAGTTGTTGCATTGTTCCATGTTCTGGCCCTTTTGCACAAACTCATTGCCTACTTTGACCCGAGGCCTGGTGATGCCCTTCTGGAGTTCCCCGGAATTGAGACCCATGAGATGGGCGACTTTGTCAGCCACTGAGCAGGGATGGAAAAAAAACAACCAGGTGAGTGAAAGAAAGATGGTGCCCTGACATGGAGAAACTTAGTATGGTCTATTTTGGTGTGATAGGAGGTGAGGGGAGGGTGGAGAAAACCGATGTTGCCATTAAGAAAACAGGTGTGAGATGGTTTCCACAATGCCTCAAGGTCAAGTGGCAAAGCATAGTATAGAAACCAAAATCATGTCTCTGATTCTCTGTCATTTCTCTCTGAGAATATAATTGGACATACAAGGAACATTCTTGGTTTACAGCATGTCTCTGAAATGGCATGAAGCCCTGGAGAGCAGTGAACCCTGCCACTGGCTGCCCGCTGCCCAAGTGGCCCCAGCTCAACACCTACCCTCGGTGGTGTCCACTTCAGCTTGCTCCTCTCTGGGCTTCTGCTTGAACTTCATGTTGCCAAAGTGCATGATGCCCCCAGTCAGCTTATACACGCCAAGCTTCTCCTCCGCACTGAAGCCCAGCACATCAAAGGCAACCTGCAAGGCCACAGGGAGGAGAAAGCCAAGAACCTCCTGGCTTCTCATTCACAACACTGCCACCGCGTGGACTCTAGAGGTCAGGCACACCCTGGTCAGCGAGGCCTGTTTTTCTCCAAGGAGCCAGACTATTTGTTTAACCTCTCTGGCCTCTGCAAAATGGACCGTCTAGCAGGACTGAAAACAGAAAACGAATGGGTGGAGTACATGGCCCCCTGAAGTCCCTATGGAATTCTAGTTCAGTACTGCTAAGAGAAACTGCTTGCTGTGACAGGCTTGGGAGGAATGCCCAAGGAAGAATCTGGGCAATCTGCCTGACAATTCTTAGGGGGACCTCCACCCTAATTCTGATGGTAGTACATGCAGGCCCCCAAAGTTTCCGTCTTGATTATCTTTGTCTTTCCCCAGCCACGCCCACCCACTTACATCTGTGATCAGCAGCTCCTCCCCGTCGTCCATGTTTTCTACCGAGGTGACACCCTGGCTCATCCAGTTGTACTCCTTAGGGTTGGGGACCAGCAGCAAAGTCTCTGCCAAGAGCAGAAAAGTTAACAGCTTGGTGACGCATGCTTCCTTCTCTTTCATTTGTAACCAACATCTCTAAATGCCTCTCATGTGCCAGGCATGAGGGGTTACAGAGCTGAATAAGACATGGTCCCTTCCCTCTGGAATCTCCTCCAGAGCCATGGAGGGACTTGAACAGGGTCACATGAGGAGCTTGAGAGTGGGCAGAGTATCTCGGGGACTTGGTTGGGTCCTCCGTCACTTGACCCTGTTTCTGGCACCTCGTATGCACTCAGTAGATATTTTTGGAATAAGTGAATTCATATTTTTCACCTTCCTCTTTCCTGCAGAAAGCAGGTCAGACTCTAAGGCAGAAGGTAACACGTGATTGCAGTGGGCAATAGTAATTACTTCATATTGGGACGTTGTTTTCACAAATACCTTTACTTTCATTTTTCTTCAAATGAGTTGGGTGCAAGAAACACTTGTCCTTTCTTTCATCTTTACTATCTAGAAAAACTACAGCTCAAGAATGAAGATAGGCATTAGGGCTCGGTGAAGAGTGTGGTAAACAGGAGAGCCTAAGCTCCATCCAAAGGGGCCATCACCATTCAACTGTCCTGATTAGTCCCACAAAAGAGAGCAGGCCCATAGCTACCAGATCTTCTGCTATTCCAGGAAAACCAGGAAATTGGGTTTTTATGTGAAGTCTCCCAAAATCAAAATGCCATCCATTAACTAAAAGTTCACTATATTGAACAAATAAAGCCCACCTGGGAGTGGGGGTGGTGTCCAGTGCCTTAGTCTCTGGCTGGGTCAGGAGGTGTGTATATGGAAGATTGGGACTTTATTCCTCTCCTCCCCCTGCATTTACATCCCGTGCAGGTCTACCAAGGACAGTTGAGGCTGTTGGTGCCTGTCCAAGGGCACCCAGCTGAGTGGATGAGTGCACTCTGCTTGCTGAGCAGTGCACTTACTGTCAGCTGTGTCCCCCCACCCCCCACCCCCAGGAGAATAGCCTGTTGTTATTGCACAGACAAGCACTGGCAGGACTAACTGTGGTCTGTGGCTGACCTCTTTGCTGCTGTCTGAGTATTGAGCCCAGAGGCAGCAGGTCTACAACACAAGAAGTCTAAAGCTCCATATCTCAGCCATGAGTTTCAAAGCCCCATCTGTGAAATGAGTTAAGCCTCATAAGGCTGTTGCGAAGATGAGATGTGAAAATTTCCTGTAACCTACTCACATAATTCTGAAGTAAAGGGATTCAGGCAGAACCATGGGCTCTGCACATGGAAATTTGTTTTGTTATTGAAAAAAAAAGGGAAACGCGAGTTAAGGAGAAGGCAGACAGACATAAAGCTCTTTACCAATAAGTTCAGGTTTCTTGTTAGAGAGAATCTGGTAGAAAATGTGGTAGCCCCTCTCAGCTGCTTGCTGTGAGATGACACGAGATTTCTCTAAGAGATCTGGAATAGAATAAGGAACATGCCTGTAAGTTCCCCCGCTTCTGCCCGGAGTGCAGGGTTCCTCTCCGTAAAGCCCAGTGCCATAGCCAGTCAGGGGCTCATTCTTCCCTCTGCCCTGGACACACAGCCTCAGGGGCCCTGACTGCTGGTGGAGGCCAGACAGGCTGAGCATGAGGCAGGCTGCGCTCAGGAGGGCCCCACACTTGATGTAATGTTGCTGGAAGAACCCTCCGAAAGGGCCCGACTCACAGCTCTCGATGTCAGCTCCAGCCAGTTTGCCCGTAGGTCCAAAGTGGATCCGGATGAACTTGCCCTGAGCAGGGAGGAGAGAGGCGAGTTGTGAGGGAAGGTGTAGTTCTAGAACAACAAGTGGCCCAGGTTTGGCTGGAGCCCCTCAGTGACAGCCCCCTGAATTCAGAGGGCACGTGGGGAGTGTAACTGGGGCAGACGTGGCTGTGGTCTGAGTTGTGGATGTCCCATGCAGATGGGCAGAGGAGGTGGACGGGTTTTGGAGTTCAATCTTGTATCTGTGGGGTAGCCTGTAGATTGGGGTGGGGGTTCACAGCTTCTAGATATTGCAAATCTCTGGCTCCTCTGTCTGACTTCCCAGCCCCAATATCACTGTATTCCCAAGTTTCTGCATTCAAGCCCCTTGATAGGGGCTCTGTTTGATCCCTGACTGATAAAAGTCTCTGAGAAGATGATGTGACTTGCCTCATCCCATTGGTGTGTTTAAATCAGCCCCAATTTACTTACCTGGAATGGGGTGAGGATACCTGTCCCGCCACCCCCAGGGCCCACAGTTGCCGCTGCTCACACTTACAAAGCGAGAGGAGTTGTTGTTCCTGGTGGTCTTGGCGTTCCCGAAAGCCTCCAGCACAGGGTTGGCCTGGATGATTTGATCCTCCAGGGAGCCCTGCCCCAGAGAGAAACACCAGGTGGGTTGGCCTGTGGGCTACTGCCTGGGGACTCAGGGCTTTCACATGACAGTGTCTTATGTGTTAAGAATCAGGATGGAAACAGGTTAGGGAGGCTGGGAAGTTAGGGCTGGAAGGGACCTGGAAGGAGGGCCACTGCCTGATGACTACCCCCCGCCCCCTGCAGCCCCTGATATTGGAGGGGCACCTGGCAGATGCTAGGCCTTGATTCTTTGCTGCTGTTTCCTCACTGCTCTTGGTGGAGAGACCCCTGAGTGACCTGAGCTGGTGTCTCTCTCCCAACCTTCCTTTTCTTGTCAGCTTTTGACAGCCACCACTGGCACAGCCAATGCTCTTTGTGCCCCAGGGCCTGCGTGTAAGATGTGGCCTAGGCAGCAGAATTCATCCTGTGTGAAGAGACCTGGGTCTGCAGCCACCTTCTCCCTGTGTGACCCCACCCAGGTAGCTTCTCTCCAAGCCACAGTCTTCTTATCTGTAAAATGGGCCTAACCCACAGAGCAGGCACGGCTATGTGTGAGAGGATGCCCAGGCCACCCTACCTTCCCATCCGAGGACTGTTTGCCAGTTCCTCCGATATTGGCAAAGTACTGGATGACCTTCTTCGTGTTCTCAGTCTTGCCAGCACCAGATTCTCCACTGTGGGTGGGAATGGGAGCAGTCAAGTGAAGCACATAGAGGGGAGTAGCAGCAGAGAGGTAGAGCAATAAAAGGTGCAGGCTGAGCGTGATCACGTTTCACACTTCAGCTGTGACAGACAGGTGGGGGGCTTTGGGACATGGAGGGTCCCCTTGGTTTAGCAGGTGCAGATTTACCAGTCCTGCTAAGCCTACTTGCTGTCTATAGATTTCTATACAAGGTCCCACCAATTAATTTAAGAAGGCTTAATTACACATATAAGACACAGACCTAGTTATATCTATACTAGAGGCCTAGTGCACGAAATTTGTACACTGGCAGGATCCCTAGCTGCTGCTGGCTGGGGCCTCCCTCCCCCTGCCAGCACCGCCCCTAGTCCCCTGGTGAACTCCTGGAGGAACTCCCAGTCGAGGGGACAATTTGCTTACTACACTTTTATTATATAGGATTTATGGAGGGACAGAAGGGACACTTACGTGATTAGCATAGACTGATTTTCACGATCTGCAGGGAAGAAAACAGCAATTGGAAGATGTAATTAAGGAAACTTAGAAACTTAGACATTTGGCATCATCTTTGCCACCCACCCTGCATCCCACCACCTTGGAGAGTGGCCATAGAAGCCAGGTGAGTCGGAAAACCCAGCATCCTGTGGGGTCAATGGTGACATGCTTGCCTCTGCATCAAACATCCTTTGCAGAAAGGGCCAAGAATTGACCAGCCACCCTGTTTCTATCAGCACCATCCCAAAAAGCTACCCCGTCATAAAAAAATAAAGAGAAATGACAATAAAAATTACTTCTGGGGTCTCTGTAATGTATGGCAGAGATCATACAGGGAATGGTTAAATGTTGACTTGAGTTCTGGGCAAGTTACTTAACTTGGCAACCTGGCTTTTGTGATGCTTAAATGAGATAGGGCGTGAAGTAGGGCTGGTACTCAGCAGATGCCCAGTGCACTCACTGAGCACTGGTACCTGGTGTTAATATCACATACTGTGGCAGCTCAACATTTAGCAAAGAACTTCAACAAGTGGTTCAGGTTGAGCTTGGGTAGCATGTGGCTCTAATGCAGTTGGAGCGACAATAGCAAAGAGAATCTCACCCACCACGAGAGCCCCAACAGGCCACACCCCACGCACCCATGAGCATGTCATGGTAGGCATTGTCGGAGATGGAGAAGAGGTGGGGTGGCATCTCTGTGCGTTTCTTGCCCTTGTACATGTTGGCCACCCGGGACCCGTAGATGGGCAGCCACCTGTAGGGGTTGACTGTCACGCAGAATAAGCCCGAGTAGGTCTGGTGGGAGGGAAGGAAGATGGTTAGCTGGCCTTTCCCTCTACTAGTCCCTTCTCTCTGGACCCCAGCCTGTCATAGAGCAACCTGGCTGGAGGTCCTCTCTGGGGGCAAAATCTATGCCTGAGTCTTTATTCAGTAAGCAAAACAAGTCTTCTCTTTAATATATATTTGTTTTCTTTTGGTTTAATTATTTGAATAGATAACACAGGCACTGTATGGACAAAAAGTTCTCCCAACTGCTCACTGCCCACCCCCTCTTCCCCCAAGTACTTTCTAATACCCACTCCCAAGGCCTCTGGTGCATATACAAACAAATGTCTCACATTCTTATGTCCCACCTTGTTTTTAAAACTAAAGATGGTATTTTACAAAATTGTTTTATATCTTGCTTTCTCCACTTAATATATCTCGGAGAATTTTCCATGAGACTGCACAGTGAAATTTCTGGGGTATTTTACAGCCATGGAGCGCTCACTGTGTGGGTTTGGTCTATTTATTTTATTTTATTTTAAAATTAAATTTGTTGGGATGACATTGATTAATATGATCATATAGGTTTCGGGTGTGGGTTTCTATGTTACACAATCTGTATATTGCACTGTGTGCCCACCACCTAAAGTCAAATCTTCTCCCATTACCTTATATTAGATCCCCATCACCCCCATCCCCTTCCCTCTGGCAAACACCACACTCCTGAGACATCAGCTTCTTTTTTCATCCCAAGGCAATTTTGTAAGAAAATTATCCCATTAAAAAAAATCAGAAACCAATGAGGTAATAAAAGAAATGAGCTGAGAGGAGAATAAGTGAGAGCAGGCAATAGCCAAATCCATGACTGCCCCTCCATGGCTTTCAAACTTTCCCTTCTCCTTGCTGGACACTCATACTGACCTGATGTCCCCACTCTGTGCCTCTTTACAGCTCAACTTTAAGACCTTCCACTTTGGTCCAAGTGGGAATACTGCTCCCCCCTCCCCAGCCCACCCCCTGCCTACCAGCCCCAGTTTCTTCTTAGCAAAGCTGTGATATGTTGAGTTTTGAAAGGAATCTTATTAGGAGGATGGCAGATATTAGCCTGCAAACCTGTTTTGGTCAGAATGAAAAAGAGAGGTTCCCCACCCTCTCTCATAGGAGGGACCTGAGAGGGAAGCTTTTGGGGTCGTGGAGTAGTCCTTGCCCGTCAGTGCTGTTCAATCAGCAACTGAGGTACCCTAAGAGGAGACTCCTTGCCCTGACCCCTCAGCCCAGTGATGGTGAACCTTTGGAGCTCGGTGTGTCAGCATTTTGAAAAACTCTAACTTAACTCTGGTGCCATGTCACATATAGAAATTTTTTGACATTTGCAACCATAGTAAAACAAAGACATATTTTTGATATTTATTTTATATATTTAAATGCCATTGAACAAAGAAAAAACAACCAAAAAATGAGTTTGTGTGTCACCTCTGACACACGTGTCATAGGTTTGCCATCACTGCCTTAGCCCATACTCTATAGAGCCTATGACATGGTATGGCCACCCATGGAGAGCTAGGGCCTGGCATCAGAGTGACTCTGATCTAAGCCCCAGCCCTGAGCTTAGCCATCAAGCCCACACAGACATCCTCAGCCCAAATTCCAGGCTCAGTCAAGGAGAATGTGGTTCTTTCTAGACCTGAGGTCCAATGATGCCATCACTAGTCTCCAGGCCCAGCAAATATCCCCAAGAGCTTTCTAGAGATCTTTTAGCACGGCCTGGGGATTTGAATCTGGGCTAATGTAGTGTTGAAGTAGGTTGAGGGAAGGAAGTATGCAGCAGCCATCTTGGCTGTCACCACAAATCCTGAGGGGCCTCTGACCTTGAAGGCAGGTCCCACTTCACCTATGCCTACCAGATATGCATCTTTCTGTTTTAGTAAAGACATCTAAAGGGGCAAATGCCAAGACTTCCTTACATCTCATGTTGAATCCAGCCACCAGCACTTTCAGGAAATCATACTTCTGTTTTAGGAGTTCCAATATGTTCAAGGGACTGATGGTAACCCACTTTGCACACCCTAGCCTAGTGCACAATGTTTGTAGAATGAATGCTTGGATGGATGGATATAAAGAAGGAAGAAAAAGGAGAAAGAAAGGAAAAAAGGAAAGAAGGAAGATAAACGGATGGTTGGATAGACAGGGAGGGACTTATAATCAAGTCATATAAAGTCAGTAGGGGGAAATGTTTGTATTGGAGAGTTTGCAAGGGTGGGGTGGGGAAGACTTCAGGGTGACAGCTTCAGCAAAGGGTATTTCAGCTGCCTGTGGAGATGGTGCCCATCACTGAGATGTTGAAAGCTTGGAGTGGAAGTCCTAATGTGTCAAAAACATGGTCCCTGTGCCCTTGTCTGAGTCATAATGTACATTGGTTGCTGGGGAAGGTAGAGTAGTTGCTCCCTCCCATCAGGACCAAAGTGGAAGGTCTTAAAGTGCAGTGCCCACTTCCTTCTCACCCCCAGCCCCAGGCACTCACATAGATCCTCATGTTGGTGTAGCGTTGGCGCAGATTGTCCAGGACACTGGCCTCGTTCAAGAAGGTCATGTCCGCCATGTCGCTGGCTTGGTAGAATTTGGGTGGGTTCATCTGCTGGATTTCATCCTTCTTAATAGTGACAGTCTGCGGGGAGATGTCAAGACATAGCCGCACATGAATTAGGGACCAGTACTGTCACAGCCACAGCAGCATCTGGCACAGTTACTGCATACAGATTGGTGTCCCGGGAGGAGCTGTAGGCGTCCAGTGGGCCCAATTCCTGGTCCAGCCATGCCCTACTGTGCAACCTGGGATGGGGAGGGACTTTGAGGCTATCTGAGCCCTAACTGCCTCCCATCTGAAGTAGGAATGAAAACAGCCCCCATGACTGGTTTCTGGAAGAATTATATGAACTTAAATGGGATCATGGAAAAATACCTTGTAAGCTATGGGTTTCCCTCCCTACATTCAGAGCACCTCAGGCCTGTGCTTCTTTTCCCACCAAAATCCATCCTGGCAGCTGATCAGAGCTTTCTCATTGATCCCATGGACACATTGCAGAGATGTGACTCTTGGTAGGAATTCCTGTCCCCCTCTGCACCCCAGGGTTTCATCTGTAGATGAAAACTAGCACCAACTCTTAAGTTTCATCATCTGGGACCAGAAAAAAAATCTTTGAGTTGCCTACAGCCTGAGATGTGAGGCTTGAACATACACTTTAATTTTTGGGACTTTTAATAACTTATGAGTCCAATAGGTAGGTAATTTGAAATCTTGACAGTTTTAGGAAATCCACCCAGTGATGATCACCACCCCTAGTAAATCAAGCTGGGTCCAAAGTGGGGCCTTTGGGGTCCCTTTCTTATGGTTCATCATTTCTTACAACACTGCAGTGCTCTGCCCTTCTGAAAAGTATGTTCCTTCTGAGAATTCGGCTTGATTTTCATGTTCAAATCCACTTTAATTTGGGCATAGCCTCATCTCTCTCTTGTCAGAGGCTCTTGTCATCTCATCATCTCTCTTGAAAGAGGCTGCAAAGTAAAGCTCAGCTATTTCAAAATCTCATCATGGCAGGTCTCTGGTTTTATGCATGAAATTACCCAAGGACTGACCTCATATTTCCCTTTTGCATGGAGAGATGGCATAGTGACGTAAAGGGGATACAGGTGTTTGAGCCAGATGCTCTAGCTTTGAATCTGAGTTCATCATTGTGACTATGGGCACAAGGGTAAAGTCTCCTTGATCCTACTGCAAACTAGGATCAGTAAATCATATAATAAGGTTATTGAAAGGATTAAATAAAAAATTCAGTGCCTCACCAGGAGTCTGTAGCAAGGTAGGAATTTAATAAAATAAACTTTATATTCACCTTCTCAAGTCATCCCTCACAGCCAGACAGTGTGGACTAGCAGAGACTGGTAAACTATCTATATGGGGGGGGGGGAATCTCTAATTTGTACCATTTGCCAATTTCCATGGTGAAAATACTTCCACCATGGCTGACATCAAGCCACTAAAGGTTTAACAACTGGCTGCAAACCCTGAATGTTTAACATTGAGTCCTCGGAAGCCAGGACAAGCCAGCTCAAGCACACCACCACCACCAGGCAGCAAGAGGCTCAGGAGACACCATCCATTGCTCATGCAGCTGAAGAGCTCACCCAGGTTAGCCAGAGTGGTCCGAGCCCTGTCTCACATTCCCCGTGCGATCATGGGCCCATAGTGCAACCACTGACGGGTGGGATGCTCACTCTCTTAGGAAACAGGTTCCACATGAGAACTGTTTGGGACTTTAAAGATGAGCAGCTCTCATGATAATATCTTATACACATGCACTGTTTCAGAGCATATAGAGTACTTTCCCATGTGCTATCACGTTGGAATCTCTATTGTGAGAGAGCCAAAACTCAGAGAGGAAAAGTGTCTTTCTCAGGGCCACACAGCTTGAGTATCGTTGAGTCTGAACTTGAACCCAGCACCTGGGACTCAGAGGCATCCGCTCTTCTTGCCACTCTGACTCTTGAGCAGAAGCACGGACAACGGAGCCTGAGTGTCTGCCGCTTCCAAAGCTGTTTCATCCTGGGGATTTCTCTCCACTCACCTGGTTGGTGACCGTCTTCACGGTGACTTGGTCGCCCTGTTCAGACTGGATCTCTCCAGCGATGAAGCCCTCCTTCTCGTCTTTGACCCAGCAGGACCTCTTGATGTCATAGGGCTTGCTCATGGCTTCGAGCCTCTCCTTTTCGGGAGGTGCCAGGAAGGGCATCGGGTCCACATCGTCCCCACATTCACCTTTGTATCCACCAGGCATTGCGGCTTGGCTGAGGGAGGAGCAAGAAGGAACCAAGGATGGGAACCAGGACTTCCTGAGGTGCTGTAGCGGGTAGAAAGCAAGGACAGCTTGTCAAGACTTACGTATGGGCTAAGGCGAATGCCTGAGAGAGGCAGGGGTCCTAATAACTTAGAATAAGCTAATAACTCCTCAGGGTTGTGTACCTTCCCACCCACAAAACATTTCTGCATCTTTTATTGATAAAACCCTCACATTAAGGCCAGACTGGATCATTTTATGGAGAAGAAGACAAGGACTAGGAGAGGTTAAAGCAAGGACGTTTAACCATGAAATAGCATCGGAAAACAATTACCGCTTGTTTTCCAGCTTCCCTTAAGGTGTGAACAGGCCACAAGCCATGGTAGTACTAGAATTGCAGTGGCTTGTCCCCAATAGAAATCACAGCTCTTCTTTTATTTTAGTGTGGTTGCAGGCATCTCAAAATAGTGTTTACCCTCTTCTCAACTTTGAAATTATGGCCTTATTAGACCCTCAGTTGGAGGTTGTTATTTAAACCTGCTAACAAAGAAGTACACTTTTAATTACCATATCACAAATTGATTTTTAATATTTTGATAGCTGCATTTTAATACCATCAGTTTTCTGTGTATCTCTATGACTCAGCGGTCACAACCTTTCGGACCTCATGGACCACCAGTGGTCCGCGGACCACCGGTTGGCGACCGTTGCGGTCTATGTAGTTCATTTTATTCATTTAAAAACACTAATCTGATCAGAGGTCCGTAGGCTTTACTAGACCCGGATACAAATAATTGCCCAGGTTCACTGATTATCTTTCTCAAGATGAGGCCAGCCTGGGGTTAAGCCTGGGCTTCTTAAACGCAGAAGTTTCACCAGACCACCAGGAAGGAGGAGCACTGGGGACTCACAGGGGTGGAGAGGGAAGTCGGGGCGTCCCAGGTTGTCTTGGGAGTGAAGAAACTTCTTGAAGTTTTGGGGAAGGTGTGTTCTGAGCCCCTTTGCCAGCAGTGCTATTCTCGAGGCCAGCCTTCACCTTTAAACAACTCAGTGGGAACTGGAGGGTCTCACTACGGTGCCCCTGGCCCCTGCTTGAATGGGCTGCCCTCGGGAGAGGGAGAGCGCCAGCTTTTCCTGGGAGGGGCCCTGGAAGAGGAGGCTGAGCCAGGACAGGCAAGCAGTGGAGGCAAAGCCAGACACTTTCTCCTCTTCCCACCTCCCTATGGCAGTGATGGCGAACCTTTTGAGCTCGGTGTGTCAGCATTTTGAAACCCTAACTTAACTCTGGTGCCGTGTCACATATAGACATTTTTTTATATTTGCAACCATAGTAAAACAAAGATTTATATTTTTGATATTTATTTTATATATTTAAATGCCATTTAACAAAGAAAAATCAACCAAAAAAATGAGTTCACGTGTCACCACTGACACGCGTGTCGTAGGTTCGCCATCACGGCCCTGTGGGGTCCAGCTTAGAGAGTTCTGGCTGGCGCCTGGGTTCCCCAACCCTGGAATTGGTCCATTTCATAGACAAGAGGACAGTGGGGGTCTTGTGCCATCTGGTGATATCTGGAGTCCCATTGGATAAAATGGTTTAAATTCAGTTAATAAAATATATAGGGTCACCAAGAAAACAAATGGCATTAAACTATAATTGACAAAATATTAAACACGCATATGATGGTAATACATATGCTTCTTTACTAGCACATCAAATAACACAATCTAACAGCTGCTCTAATAACCACTGTTCTGAAGCAACAATGGGAATTAACAATATTTTGAGCTTTTAGCAATATTTGTAACAGGATATGAAAATATCGGTGACTTCCATTGCTGGCAAAGTTACAGGTACTGCTAACATGAATGTGACTTGTTGCCTGTGTTGAAAGAGGAGGACATTTTGCATTTCGGTGAAAGGCAGGGAACACCAGGATGGGATTGTTTTCCCGCGGAAGACCCCGAGCCTAGGGTAAGAACCCTGCCTGGTCCCTCCTGAGTCCCGTCCTGGGGAGCACTGGGCTGGGAGGCCGTGGTTCCTGCCAGGAGCTTTGAGCAGTCTTCATCCGGCATCCGGGAGACTGCGTCTCACTCAGCTGTGCCCAAGTCACCTTGGAGCTCAGTGGCTTCTTGGGCCTCTCCCACCCCCTTTACGGAAGATCTGATTGCTCAACATAAACCTCCTTTTGTCATTTGTTGTCCCTGCGGCTCAGTTGCATTGTTTTTTATTTTTTTGCCGTCTCATTGTCCTGGTTCTGTTTGACATAGATGGAAGTCAACAGGGAGATGAGACCAAAATCCACAGGAAAAGATAACGCAAGTATCAGCCAGGTCGGATTAAAAAGCATTAGACTTGTCATTAAAACAAAACAACTGCTTCTGAGAGCTGGGTTCTTTTTAATTGTTCTAATGGGGAGGAAGGGCCCGAAATCTCCTTTGTTTATTCCAATGTGGCTGCTTGTACTTCTTAATGGTAGTTTTGCTGTGAACCACCAGCTAAGGTGTTATTGCTGTTGTCCTGGCCTGGTGGCCTGGGGCACAGAACCCTGGGGCCAGGCGTACCGAGGGCTGTACAGGCTTCTGACACCAGGTTTCACCCCTTTCGGTGGCCACCAGCCTCCTTCTCAGGTATGACCCTAACTCTAAGGCCCCCCTGCATCCAAATCACTCCTGTGCCTTCCCTCCCCCACAAAGGCTCTTTCCAGGAGCCTTTGATAACGAAGACCCATTTTTAAAATTCAAGAACCACAACACATATAAAAATTGAGCTCATTGAACGCAACAGCTAAAAGGGTCTTCAGGGGGAAGAGATGCATTACAAAGTACGGGAAAGACAGGGCTGGGACTGAACCCAGCATGAACCCAGCACCCCTCCACCCCCATTCCTTCCCCCTTCCCCAAGGTTGGTGCAGTGAAGTAGGCTGATCTGGGTTTGAACCCCAGATGCTCCTGCCTCACTGTGGAATGCAGCACACGTCCCGCAGACCCAGGGCCCTCGGAACATTGAGTGAGATGTCCACTCTGCAGCCCCTGGGTCAGGCAGGTGCTTAAGAAATGCGCATCCCCTGCTCCTGGTTGCTCATCTCTCTTCATTACATCTACTTACCTCAAGTGGCTCCTCCAGGAACCCCCGCCCCATTTCCCCTCACACTTCTCCACATAGAAATACTTGAAGACAGCTGTATAGGGGAAGAGGAGATTCATGCAACCCTATTTACAAACCATAATGGATTTTAACTGCTGTATTTTCAGATCTCCCCACGTTCTCTCAGGAGACTCCCATCCACAAAGCCACTGGGGTTATTCCAGTCAGTCAGTCCTTGGCTGTGAAAAATGGGAGGGCCCAGAAAGGCCCTGTGCATATGCATTACTTCTTTTCATCACTTAATCTTTGTAATATATTCTAGAAGAATAATTGCTGGATCAAAGGGGGAAGCCTCAGGTAGCCCAGCCCTGCCACAGGTCCCCCAGTGAGAGAGGTGGGGGGCACAGGGTACCCACCTGAGACCACACTGGAAGAGACTGGGTGCCCAGCAGAGCCTGGCCATTCCCTTTTATACCTGCCCAACTGGTCTGAGCCAGCAAAACCTTAAAAAAGAAAAGAAGCCCTCAGGGCTCCAGGGGGTCAGCTGGCCTCACCTTCCACGGCCTGACTGGACTTCCCAGGTCCCTCAGGGGGGATCAGTGAATGCCCTTATTCTAGGACATTTGCCTTCCTCCCATTGTCCCTCTGGGGAAACTGATGACCTCAGCCCAGGGGTGCAGGCTGTGGGCAGAAATAGAACAGCTAGCTAATGAGTTTTCCTCTTAAAGCTGTAACTGCCTCAAAGAGGGGGCTAACTCTTTTTTTAAAAAATACATTTTATTGATTTTTTACAGAGAGGAAGGAAGAGGGATAGAGAGAGTCAGAAACATCGATGAGAGAGAAACATTGATGAGAGAGAAACATCGATCAGCTCCCTCCTGCACACTCCCCACTGGGGATGTGCCTGCAACTAAGGTACATGCCCTCGACCGGAATCGAACCTGGGACCCTTGGGTCCTCAGGCTGATGCTCTATCCACTGAGCCAAACTGGTTAGGCGAGAGGGGGCTAACTCTTAAGGAGGAAGACCCAAGTAGACTCATCCAAAGTTTTTGGCATGGACAAGCCCAGAGAGCCAATTGGTGATTACTTTGCTCCTTTCACATGCTCAGGCTGGAAGGCCCGTGTAAGCTTGGACTTCACTCATCTAGTCATAACCATGGCCCTCCTGCAGCCCACCATGTGGCATCATGGTGCAGTGTCAGCTCTGAGTTCTAAAGCCGGCTTTGTTTAATTTATTTTTCAGTTCAAACAAATTTATCTCCTTGCTTTATGAAAAAGAACACTCTAACAGCAGTGTAGCCAGTGTACAATCCCAATGCTGCAGAACATTTAAGCATGAGCTTTTAAATAATTACAGGGCACCCAATGGGATGGTGAACTTAGGAAAAAGTTCAACAATGCAGGAATCATGTGTGGTTCCCACCATGGGGTTATGAGCTGAGCAGGACATTCCTGGTGTTAATTATAACTGAATGGAGACATTTTTAGCTAAGACTGGATATTTTCATGTACTTGTTTTGGTAAACTGCGACTAACTTCAAAAATCCCAGTAGTTCCCTAAATCAGTGCTCCAAGTTTAGATTGTTAAGGAAACTTATTTCAAGTTAGTGGCACTGATCTGAATTGTAAAGCCAACTTTGAATTCAAAATGCTTCCCTGGCATTTTGTGGCCTTGAGGAAGTCCTTGCCCTCTCTGGGCTTGCCTTTTCCATCTGTAAAAGGGGATGAAAGGACTGATTCCTTTGTGCCCTTATCCAGCTGGGAGATGGCCTCTGGGTCTGCAGGGAGAAACTGCTTGGGGGACTTTCCTCCTGGCACCTGTCATCATTCCTATCTCCACCTCCAGGTCCTTAATTCACTTTTTTTTTAATTGAGAAAAAAAACATAACAAAATTAACAATTTTAAGCAAATAACTCAATGGCATTTAGTATATTCACAATGTTGTGCAACTACCACCTCTATCTAGTTTCAAAACACCTTCATCAGCCCAAAAGGAAACCTACTATCCATTAAACAGCTTCTCCCCTCACTCCTAGCAACCAACAATCTCTTTTCTGTCTCTATAATTTTACCTATTCTAGGAATTTCATGTGAATGGAATCATACAAGATCTGACCTTTTGTGCCTGGCTCTTTCGTTTAGTATAATGTTTCCAAAATTCATCCATGTTGTAGATGTAAATGGGAACAATAGTGGTACTTACCAAATAGTTATGCATTACATGAGTCATTTATGTAAAGTGACTGGCATCTATTAGATGATCAATAAATATTTGTTGAATGAATGAAAGCCAGAGCTCTGTGATGGGAACAATGACTCCAAGCACAGTACTCTGTTCAGGTGGTAGTTGAGATGGAGATTATTCTCAGTATCTACATCCAGAAACCCCTGGACTTGGCATTCATACACAGAGTACTGGACTCTGCCCCCGAACAGCTGGCTTAGGAAATAGGCCTGCTGGACTTTACTATGTGTGTGTCAATCTCTCTCTGCCCCTCCTCCTCTTCCTTCCTTTCCCAAGTTCCTTGACTTTTGTACCCAGTTCTTTGTTAGACCCTAGCAAAGATTTGCAATTAACTAGACACTTTCTCCACCTTCGAGGATTTTGCAGAGTTGTCTCCAGGCCTCTGGTGGAGAAACACTGTGCTGAGTGTGATAAAGGGAGGTGGACTGGGGAGGGTGGAGGTAAAGGTGGAGGGGTGGCGCCATAAGCAATCCGGTCCTCTCTGTTCCTCCTGCCAGCCTGAGGACCCCCACACTCTGTGCCTTTGGAGAGTCCGCAAGTACCAGGCCCAGAACCTTAGGTGGAACCGAGTGCTCCATCAAGTTACCCTGTTCAGATTCAGGGCCAGGAAACCAAAGCTACAGATTGCTGTGTGCCAGGCCCTGAGCTCGAACCAGCTGCTCCCGGAGCAGGTCCCCTTCCCATGAAGCAGAGCGCCAGCTGTGAAAGGTCCACAGGGGGCTTCCCCAGCTGGGGGAGCTCCGGCTGCTGGATGCCCACCCTTCACTGGGCAGCCATAGGACAGGCCCCACACAAGGTCCCACAACTTGTGAGGCTGGTCAGGATGGTGAGGGCTATGTGTGTGGGACATGGTCTTCTCTCCTTGCTTAAAATGCGAAGTATGGCCTTGTCTCATGGGATACTAAGTGTTGGCTTCTAGAACATTCTTACAACTCAGACATCTCCCAAATGGAAGTTCCTTGGTTTTGAGTCTCTCTGTTCTGACCTTGGGCAAGTCACTTAAACTCCATGAACCTCATCTCCCCCCCCCCACACTATTATTATTAAAATGGTAATAATAACAACAATAACAACCACTAACCTCACAGAATTGAACTGATCAAGTGAGATTATGGACTTGAAAATACTTTTTAAAGTTTTGACTAGTCACCATCAACTAATGATGTCGAGCATCTTTTCACATGCTTATTTGCCGCCCACATGTCCTCTTTGGTGAGACGTCTGTTCAGTTTTTTTGGGCTCATTTTTTTTTTTTTAAATCATCAGGTAGTTTGTTTTCTAATTAATTTTTGAGAGTTCCTTATATATCCTAGATACAAGGCTATTGTTAGATAAGTACTTTGTAAATATTTTCTCCTAGTCCGTGGCTTGTCTTGAAAATGCTTTTAAATGATAATATGCTGCTACATATTAAGGGTCTTCCCGAATGACTCAGAATGGAGACCCCAAAAAATTTCACTTCCATCTACTTGTGCTTATCTCCTGGGCCGCTGCCCTGGCACATTTCGGGCTCCTCTGAGCAAGGCCTAAGGTTGGAGCCATGAGTTCTGATAACTTGGCTCAGGGCTGGTAGGGGAGGGGAGAGAACATAATCTGAATCTATGTCTCAGGCCTCGGTGTTCCTCAGCTGGTTTCTGCAGGTGTCTGCAGGATCGTGTCCTCAGCAGCCTGATCCCGGGCTCCCCATGGGAGCATCTAATTGCTGCCTCTCTGACCATCCAGCTCCACGTTCCGCACAGTTTGGACGTGTAGGTTATTGTTAGGCTGCTGCACAGGTCAGGCGGGACCCATGCCTCTAGGCCATTCAGGCTCTGGAACCCTCTGACCCGAAGAAGTGCATCCGAGACAAGACTGGCTTCTGGCCTCTACCTCCACCTTGTGCCTGGAGCAGCCCCTCACCAGCCACCCCCATCCCAGGCTCCTGCCTCAGCTCCTTGGGGGAGCTTTTTAGAACCCCAAGGTGGTCCTTCCTTTCTCCCTCTCTCCTCTCTCTCTGAGCTGGCTTTCCATAGAAGGGAGCAGAGGGGGAAATTGGCAGGAAACTGCCATTGAGGAGGTAAAACAAACTGTGAGAATAAAAAGTTGGAAACAACCTAAATGTCCATCCAGGGCTCATAAAGTGAAACGTCAATAAAGGTAAACAAAGGTTCATGGGTATTTTTAAAACTAGACATTCACATTCCTTGATGCGGAGCAAGGCCTAGAGCACACTGCTGGGTTTTAAAAAATGGGCCCTTTGTGAACAGATGGCCCCTTTGTGAGCTTATCTGAAAGGATGTTCATCCAGGTGACCATGCCCAGTAGGTCTGGTAGGTGGGATTTTAGGTGATTTTTGTGTTAAATCCCTTCTTTAAAGATAGCACTATTGCCTAAAGTTTTTTTCTTTCTTTTTTATTTTTAATCCTCACCCGAGGATATGCTTTTATTGTGTTTTTGTTTGCTTGTTTGTTTTAGAGAAAGAGAGAAGAAGGAGAGGGAGAAAGAGAGAAGGAAACATTGATGTGAGAGAAGCATCGATCAGTTGCCTCCTGACAAGGGATTGAACCCACAACCTATGTGTCCTGACCGGGAATCGAACCCATGACCTTTTGGTGTATGGGGCGATGCTCCAACCAACTGAGCAACAGCAGCCAGAACCTGACGTTTTCAATGAGAAGAACTATTTTTAGGACCTGAAATCATTTTTTTTTTTTTAGGAAAAAAGAAAACAAATGTATGTTGAATGTGTCTCAAGAGGTTCCCTTCAGCTTTTCACCCAGGGTGGTGGTTGGAGGGTCCTTCCTGGCATGTTCTGGAAGCTGCATTCCCAGCTGTTGTTTACCGCCTTGGAGGAAGGAGGGATCAGTGCCCTCCCAGGAGTGTTTTGGGATGAAGTCTTGGCAGGTGAAAGACAGTTCACAGTGTGCTCCTTGAAGACCAAACATGGACACAGAGCCTGGGCCCAGAAATAGCCCCTTCCTCCAGGGACCCTTGGAATTCTGCAGGGTCACCTCAGGGGTGGAGAGCCCGAGCAGCCTCTGGCGGAAGCTTCCTCATAGGCTCTGAAATGGAGATGGGGACTGGGACAGGCCCCTCTGAACACATGCTCTGGAGTTGGGCCAGAGACCACTTGGGACCTAGACAAGGAGTCCTCCAAACTCAGCCCAGTTGGAAGCCTCAGATTCCAAGCAAACTGGAGATTTCCCACTTAATCATGAATTCTATGGGGTCTCAGAAATATTGTGGCCAAGACTGCTGAAGGATTTCTCCTGCCGCATTTCTGTCCTTTTCATACTGCATTTAGGTTTGTATCTCAATTTGATATTACTTGGCACTAAAGTACAGTTTTTTTATTTTATTTTGAAAATATCTACAAATCTTTCCAACTTTCATCTCCTCCTCCCCAGCATCATTCCTCTTGATCAAGAAATACTTATTCTTATTTTTCCAAAGGAAAAAGTCTCCTTACTTTCTGTGAATCAGCCTCCCAAGGTCAAATAAAGCCCAGAGTTTGAAGAGCTCAGGTGGAGACAAACCCCAACTCAGCGGGGTAATCTCTCATTCATTTATCCATCCCATCCTTCCATCAGCCATACATTATCCACCCATACATCTGTCCATTCATCTGCCTATCATCCATTCACCTATCCTGTGGGAAACCTTGTCTTGTCTTCACTAGCAGAGAGGTGTAGACAGAGAACCCGGAAGGCTGGTGACCTTTGAAGCCCTAGCAAAGGTCAGAGCTGTGCACCGCCTCTGTTAATCCAGATAATGGTAGCTGAAGCAACCTCCTCACCTTTAGTCATGTAAATCCTTATTGATAAGAATAGTCTGTGTGTCACTGGAACCTCCCTGCCTATGGGCTATACTATGGGTGGATCCCAAACCAAATAAAAGGTTGGTGCGGCCTGAGCACCAGTGTAAGTCCTTCTTCTTGAGTTGGATTTACCTGCCTGGCCCCCCAATATTTCAAAATTATCTCTTGTCTTTTCTCTTCCATTTGTGTGCGGCTCCTCTTCCAGATCCTGAACCCTGAACCACGTGGGACGTGGAGGGAAACATTTACCACACTATCCCTTCATCATCCATCATTTGTTCTTCCATCTGTTTGTCCATCCAGTCATCCATCATCATTGCCTATCCATCCGTTCATTCACCCATTCATCCATAAAGCACATATTTATGATGCTCCCTCTGGGGTCAGGGACCCAGCTGGAGTGAACCTTGACCTTATTCTTGTGTACTCAATGAAGACAGCATGTCCCCCCATGGAGCCATCGCAGAAAGGGGGAAGCATCATAATGGACACACAGTGTTATCTTTGAATACCCACCTCACTTCCTTATCTGGGATAATAGCATCTATTTCACCAGGTTGGTACACAAGTGAGTTGTTAACAGTGGACAAACAGGCCCTATGTGATTATTCGAGCCCAGGTGCCCAAGTAATGACAGCTGTGAGTTCCAGGTTCCTTGGCAGCAGGAGCCCTGCCTGGTTCACTCCTGAACCTCACAGAGGCCAACGGAGAGTAGGTGCCCAGTGGCTTCTCCTGGATGGAGCCTCGTCCACAGCCCAGCTCCTGGGGTCACATGGTATCAGGAGAAAGCCAGACATGGCCATGGATTCTGGGTACAGTGTGTGATTCTGCTGTTCAGAGGCCCAAGGAGGAGAACATTCTATAGACCACTCCTGCATCCCCAGAACAAAAGCTCGTAAGACAACCAGGTGAAAGAAAACCTTGGGAGTGATGGGAGTAAACTGGCCCATAAAACAGAATGACACTTTTGGGATATAACTCCTGTATTGAGGGATTCGGGTTCTGACTTTACCAGAGAGCCCCCAGACCTGGTAAATAATCAGCCTTCAGTTTCCCTTGCTGTCTTTTCACCTGCCTTTTTCTTTCCTTAATATCTCCTTTCCTCCTCATCTACTGGTTCTGGGCTAAGAGTCTAAAATTAGCTCCTTAAGGATCCTGGGAACTTTCTGACACATGTGAGGACAACAGATAGACACACACAGACACACAGACCCACACCCCCACAAACTCACACACACAGAGGCCAAAGGTTTTTTTGTGTTTTTAAAATATATCTTATTGATTTTTTACAGAGAGGAAGGGAGAGGGATAGAGAGTTAGAAATATCGATGAGAGAGAAACATCGATCAGCTGCCTCCTGCACACTCCCCACTGGGATGTGCCCGCAACCAAGGTACATGCCCCTGACCGGAAACAAACCCAGGACCCTTGAGTCTGCAGACCGACACTCTATCCACTGAGCCAAACCGGTTAGGGTGAGGCCAAAGATTTTGACAGCTGTATTTGCCAGGAGCCAGTGGATTCCCAGAGACTTACCTCAAGTATGAAACCTTCCCTGAATCCCCTGAGGAACTGTGAAATCAACTCTCCAATTCTGGGGTCCTTTAAAAAAAACCCTTTTAATATTAATAATATAACAAATAGGCATCTATAATAATAAAAGCATAATATGCAAATTGACCAAATGGCCGAACAGTGGAACGACCATTTGGACGACCTTCCAGACAACCTTCCAGATGAAGCTGGCAGGGCTGCAAAGGCCTACTCTTGCACAAATTTCGTGCATCGGGCCTCTAATTTATAAATAACCAGGGATGTACCAAGTTGGGGGGTGGTGGGAGCAATTGGTCAGTCAGGGATATGGGCAACAAGGGAGTGCATTGATTGTAGGAAATTTAAAAACAATAATGAAAACTGAGCAGAAATTAGTCTGCTTTTTAAACGTCCTACACTGGCCATTATAAATTAGTATAGCAATGACAAATACTGGCCCCTGTCAGGGGGACCACTCCTCCCACCCTATACCTTGTGCTTGCCACTGTAAATACAGTAGTAATGATGCTACAAGAACAATGCAAACATGTTCTTGTTTTATAGACAGTAATCAAAGGAAGGGAATCCTGATACAGCTGTACAACATGGATGAATCTTGAGGTCATTATACTAAGTGAAATAAGCCAGTCACAAAAGGTCACATTTTGTATGATTTCACTTATATGAGGTACCTGGAGTAGTCAAATTCATAGAGACAGAAAGTAGTGGTGGATTCCAGGATCTGTGGGGTGTGGGAGTGGGGAGTTAGTGTTTAATGGGCACAGAGTTGGTTTTGCAAGATGAAAGAGTTCTGTAGATGGGTGGTGATGATGGTTGCACAATATTAGTGCACGTAATGCTACTGAACTGTACACTCAAAAAATGGTTAAAATGGTAAAATGTATTTTACCACCACAGAAAAAAAGTCAGGCATGATCCCAGCACAGGGATTGAGTAGAGCATTGAGGCAAAAATGGGGCCACACAGACCCGGCCTTTCCCATCATGTAATGTTGGGCAAGTCATATCGATGTTGGCAGCCTCAGTTTCCCACTCTGTGAAATGGGATTGGTAATTCCTACTACAGTATCAGAGGAGTCAAGGTGGCCTGAACAAACCAGGCAACAACCCCATTCATGTAATTTGATCACAAGAATTTAATGTAAGAGTTTGTTGGAAAGGTATTGTAGGGAAGTGCTGCTGGGCCAGTGGCCCCCAGGGATCAGCTCGAGCAGAGGTTGGGAAGGCGGAGGAGCAGGTCTCAGTGGAGGGTAGGCCTGTTAGAGGAGCAGATGGGAGAGGGGAGGCCGACATCAGGATCCCAGTCTGGGTGGACAGTGTGGCCCTTACGTGTGACCGGGGCTCAGGAGTAGCGGAGAATGCAGTAATTTCCATCTGAGGACTCGGGTTCCATCCGAAGTGCTTTTCCGTGACCTTTATGTGGCAGCTGTGGCCGTAGTGGTGAGCTGGTTAGATTTATTCAAAGGACACTGGCTGGATGCTTGGTTTGGGAAGGGTAGGAGGACTGCCCACCGTATATCCTAGGAACATCCTGGGTGATGGGGGAGGGCCACCGCAACACAGCGGGGGCACCGGGCGGGCCTGGCTGCGGTGCCAGCATGCCCTCTATGCATTCAACAAATATGACAAGCAAGGACTCCTCCTGGGAATAGAGGCTGAACAAAACCCCTGTCCCCTTGGAGCCTACGTTCTATTTTGCGGAGGATTGGGGCGAAGTTCAGTTTGAGATGGGGTGACCAGGAACGGAGACTGAAGGGCGTGAGGGAGGCCCAGGGAACAGCAGGAGCAAAGGCCCCGAGGCCTGTGTGGCCTGATGTGTGTGAGGGACAGTGAAGAGGCCCAGGCGGCCGGGGCAGGAGGGTGGCGGGGGTGAGGTAAGAAGGCACAGAACTGGGGAGAGGCAGAGCAGGAAGGGCCTCATAGGGGATTATGGGGATGTTGGGGAGCATTGGAGTGTGTGAGCAGCAAAGTGGTATAACTTGACTTAAGTGTTTAAAGGAGCCTCCAGCTGGATGTGGGGAAATCCTGAAGGGGCACGAGCTGAAGCAGGGCTGATGTGACACGCTGCGGGGAATGCCGTTGGGCCTGGGTCCCAGGTGGAGGTGGAGAGGTGTGGACAGAGCAGGGAGCCTGGGGTAATCCCTCGAGAGCCTCGGATCCTGCAGAGGCCAGGCCTCCACATGTCATCCTGAAGTCCCCTCTTCTGACACCACCACTCACCACCCACCTCAGTTTGAAAATAGCATCAGTTTATGCGTCTCTTTCATTGTCACCCACTACACCTACAATGGGTCACTGAGTCCTGCACAGCTCTGAACCCACTGGTCTTTGCTGAACCCCACCTCGTCCTTCAGGCACCTGGGTGCGAGGGTGCTATCCTGAACTCCACCCTTCACCCACTCAGAGCCCGACTTCTTCACACCCCTCACCTGCCATAGCCAGAGCGTCCTGGGGTCACACCCTCCTCTCTCCACTCAGTAATCGACACTGATAGCCATACTGATACAGAGGTCACCTCCATTCTGCTCCTCCTCCGTGCAGCCCTACCCGGGAAGGAATTCCCCTCCTCCCTCCCCAAGGCTAGCCTGAATATCCCAAAATGACAAGCCAGAATGATTGCTGATTTTGTTAGGTGTGGTTGCGGTATTTTGGTTTTAATTTTTAAAATCTTTCTATTTGTGGGTGAAATCAGATTATGTCTGAGATTTCCTTTAAAACATACCAACAAAAAACAGTAAGCGCAAGATGAAAAGGTGCGGGGAGAAGAAGGAAGATGGTGTTACTGATCATTGGACCGAGGTGACCAGCACCAGAGATTCGTTGGTACCGTTCTCTTTACTTTCATGGGCTTGGAACTTTTCCATAATAAAAAAGTAAACAGGCGCACAACCTGCTGAGGCCTCTCGGGCTCCCTGCTGCCCCCGGGACAGGTGCAAATGCGCCCAGGGACTGAGTGAGGAGGCGGGTGCCGCTCACCAGCACTGTTCAGAATTTCTGGCTTATCTATATATATAAAAAGCCTGCGACTGGAAGGCTGTAAGGACCAGGATGACCCGTTGCTATGATGCCCACTGCGGCCAGTGAACCAGCCAATTGTGGGTGGGGCCAGTGGCCAACTTCCTGTGGCCCCTCCCCCTGGATGGCCCCCCCATCACCCCTCTAACCCAATAGGGGGTGGGACCAGGCCAACCTCCTGCAGCCCCTCCCTCCACCCAGCCCCACCCCAGATTGGCCCCCACATCAACCCCCCTCCCACAACATTCAGGGGCGGGGCCAGCTGGCCCACCACCCACAGGCCCTCCCCATGGCCAGCCCCACCCCGCCGGCTGGCCTGGACCTGATTGGGCCCTGATCATGGTGGGCCAGCCAGCCAACCTCCCACCTCGTCTCCTCCTCCCAACAAGCCCAGCCAGATCTGCCCTGATCGGGGCCAGGCCAGCCGACTCCACCCATGCACGAATTCATGCACTGGGCCTCTAGTGATGATAATGAAAAGCAAACAGACTTGTAGTCAGTTTTGTCATTGGTTTAAATCTCCCTACAGACAGTGAATCCCCTTACTGCCTGACCAGAGTGGACAGCTCCCACTGTCCCCTTCCCCTGCCCACCAGCCTCTCTTTGCCCTGGCACCTGACTCCATCTGGCACTCTGAAGGGCCTCTGTTTCCAGGGGAACCATGCAGTGCCTTTTCCTATGCTCTTCCCTCTGCCTGGAGTATCTTCCTCAGTGCGAATCCTGCTTTTCCTGAGGACTTGGCCCTGGTATCACCTCCTCCAGGAAGCCCTCCATGACCTCCCCACCCTGTGCTATTGCTGTACTGTTCCCACTCTGCTGGGAGGGCCCATCTCTGCTCCTGAAGGGAGTGTGGGGACCAGATCGTCTTGTTCACTGTTGCATGTCAGGGCCTGGCACACAGTGGGAACTCAATACATATTTGTTGAATAAATACATGAAATTTTGTTTTTATTTCCATTTCAATACGAAGGAGACCTATTCTCACTACCACCCAACTGTCTTGCCTGCCTTAAGAATAAGCTTTTGTTACCTGTTCAACAGCAGTTTTAAGCTTAATACTCCATTTTAGGACGAAGCCTCTCAATTAGCCAGATCCCAGAAGCCCGAAACACCCAGAATGCAAACCCTTCCTGGAGGGAGATCCCTCGCCCATGGCCTTTGATAGTTCATCTGAACGTCTTAAGAGGCTGCAGCTGCAGAGCCTGAAGGCACATGGTGCCTCTGAGGCTCCGGCTTTGGGACATAAGAATCACCTGCAGACCTGGGCCTCCCCCTGGACCAACTCAGCCTCTGGGCCGGCTCAGGTGCAGGTGTTTGGAGCTCCCCACGTGACTCCGGTGACATCCAGGGCCAAGGACTATTGGCTGGTCAGACACCAGCCCTAAGGGGGAAGGGCCAATGCCCTCAAACCCTTGCACCTTCCAGGGGCATTAAAGGCCGACCCTAGGGCTGGAGGCTACGGCTGCCTGACCACGGCTCCCTGACCGGTGAGTGAGGAACAGGGGTGGCCTGTTTCTGTGCGTGAGGGTGTGTGGGGGGGCTCCAGGTGTGGCTGTGTCCTCCCTCAGCTCTCTATCTGGTATTGACCAGACACCTTGCCTTGTTTGGGCAGTGACCACAGAGCTGTCTGGGGGCCGGGCGAGGCTGCTGCGTTCTCACCTCCCGTAAGCCATGTCTGTTAGGAGGGTGGCTCCCAGGCGGCCTGGGCCTGGTCTCTCCTGTTGAACTCTGCCTCAGTTTACAGAAACTGTGCTCAGTGGCCCTCGGCTTGTCTCCAGGATGGGTAAGGAGGGTGTGGTTCATGTTGGGTGTCTCTGTTTGCCCTGCAGAAACCAGGGGAGGGCTTGCAGGGTATGTGGAGCTGTGTGTGACCACACAGCAGCCCGTGGATCTGGGAGCCCCGCGCCTTTGCTGTGTTCCCGCTCCCTGAACTATGCCTTCGGATATTTTCACCTGTGCAGCCTGTCCACTCGATCCTGCGCCCTCCCACAAAGCCTGGCCCCCTGCCTCCTTCCTGGCTGTGACACCGGCCTCCCCTCTGGGCCAGCATGAGCCCTGGAGAGAGGCCTGGCTGTGTGTCCCCCTGCATCACACATGTTGTGTGGACCTCTCTTACCCCTGTTGGTAAAACCCTCTGGGGAACCAAAGAATGCCGGGGGGGGCCCCGTTCCTGGGGCTTACTACTCCCCTTCCTGGGGAACCCCCCCTTCCCGCTCCCCCCCGGCCAGCTTGCTGACCTGTGCACCTTGGAGCAGAGTTCTGCTCCATTTTTCCTGGGGAACAAACCTCACTCACTCCAACTCCATGTGTAGTTAATTTAGCTTAAAACGAACACTACTTCCTTTGAACAAGTGACCGTTAGTGATGTAGGTCTGAACATACTAACATCAAAGGATGTCCACACTATAGCTGTGGTGAGAAACGTGTCCCCAAACCATGTATCAAGCTCCTCTTCTGTAGTCAGCACCCCGCACAGGAGCAGAGCAGCTGGGGTGTGTGGCGGGTGGTGTGAGGTTACTTGGAGGAGGAGTGGGGTTGTTGGGAGTTAACGATCAACACATTTATGAAGACCTTAATTTTCTTAAGCTGTGTGTGTTAACGTTGAATCAGGAAAATACTGCTTTAGGAAAGCCAACTCTTGGGTACTGAGCTATGTCTTAATTTAACAGTTCTTAGTTCATGAAAGATGCTCACAGTCACAGATTGGCTGGATCTGGAAAAACAGAAGGAAAACAACATGGCCTGTGATGCCCCAGCCAGAGTGAGTGACTCAGGGTCATTAGCAAGGTCTGGCCAGGGGCCCTGGCCTGGGCCTCTGCCACCTGACACCAGGGCAGGGCTCTCAGAGAGTGGGAACCAGCAGAGCTGGCGTGAGCCTGTGTGTGTGTGTGTGTGTGTGTGTGTGTGTGTATGTGTGTATGCAATAAAGCCCCTCAGTTGGTGATGTTTGTGTAAAGAGCCAGTTGGGCTTTTTCTGGATCAAACTGAGAGAAGCCATTGGGAAAGCTGACGGGTAGCCTGCTCTCCTGGGCGCTACAAACAGCAACGCGAGAGGAAGGAAGCGCCCTCTGAGCTGTGACTGGAGATGCCTGTGGAAGCCAGGAGGTTTGCTCTGCAGCTGGCTTTGCAGACTGTCCCCCAATGAAGTGGTTTGGCCAAGTCTGTGACTTTCAGACTGCTCCTTCAAGACACCTCAGGGAGCGAGGAGGACCCTGTCCCATCTGAAGTGAGCTTTCTCTGCTTATGCCAGCGGTTCTCAACCTGTGGGTCGCAACCCCTTTGGCGGTCGAACGACCCTTTCACAGGGGTCGCCTAAGACCATCCTGCATATCAGATATTTACATTACGATTCAGAACAGTAGCAACATTACAGTTATGAAGTAGCAACGAAAATAATGTTATGGTTGGGTCACAACATGAGGAGCTGTATTTAAAGGGCCAGAAGGTTGAGAACCACTGGCTTATGCCATCAGGGGCCTATCACTTGGTATTTGATTTGAAGGAAGGTGGTTGCTCTCTAAACCCCAGGATCCACTTCCCAGGTTCCTTATGGCTATATTTTGGGGGTGTGGCAGAAGGCTGAATAGTTCCCATGGCAACAGTTCTAGAACTAGACACTGCCCTGTGTCTCCTCAGGAGCAAAAGTATTTTCTCCCCTGGTACCACACCAGCCTCTTATGCACAAGCAGACAGCCTCATGAACGGAGCTGGTTGGGCCACTAACAGTGGATGGAATAGTAATGAGGTGGCAACATGCAGCGGAGTATTTCACAGGCGGCCTCCACTGTTTCCATTGCCTAAAACACGTGCTTCCCTAGCTTCCCTCACCCCATGTGTTGTGTCACTCATGGTGGTGACTTGGTGTTTTCCTAATCAGATCTTGTTACAGCTTGTTGGTGGCAACGCTTGGTGATTCCAAGCATGGACACAAAGTCCTAGTTCTAGACCGAAGTCCTGGTTCTGATATGTATAACAGCTGTGGGAACTCTGGGTCTCTGTGGGAAATGATGTCTGAAAGAGCTTCCTCACCTGCAAAATGGAGGTAACTCTACCTTACTATTAATGTTGCCTCATTTTACCCTAAATGACTAATTTTTTTGTCACGTAATCAACGTGTCTTGGTCATTGCTTCCTGAAATAGGCCCATAATAATAGCTTATTCCAGACTTATAAAATACCTTAAGTCTTATCTCTTAAGATATAGGCTATAGCTTCTCATTTAAATATGGATCTCAGAATCCAATTGATAGTCATCTTTTTTAAAAAAAGTCTTTATTGTTGAAAGTATTACATATGTCCCCTTTTTTCCTCCCATTGCCCTCTTCTAGCTTGCTCCTGCCCCCACCCCAGGCCTTCACCAGTATTGTCTGTGTCTATGGGTTATGCATATAAGCATACAAGTTCTTTGGTTGATCTCTTCCCTTCCCCCACTACCTTACCCCCCACCCAAACCCAACCCGCCTTCCCTCTGAGATTCAACAGTCTGTTCCATGCTTCTATATCTCTGGATCTATTTTGTTCAACAGTTTATTTTGTTCATTAGATTCCACATATGAATGAGATCACGTAATACTTGTCTTTCTCTGACTGGCTTATTTTGCTTAGCATAATACTCTCCAGATCCCTCCATGCTGTCTCAATAGGTAAGAGATTCTTCTTTTACTGCTGTATAGTATTCCATGGTGTAAATGTACCACAGCTTTTTTTATTTACTCATCTACTGATGGGCACTTGGGCTGTTTCCAGATCTTAGCTATTATAAATTGTGCTGCTATAAACATAGGGGTGCATGCATTCTTTCTGATTGGTGTTTCAGTTTTCTTAGGATATATGCATGGAAGTGGGATCACTGGGTCAAATGGCAGTTCCATATTTAATTTTTTGAGGAAACTCCATACTGTTTTCCATAATGGTTGCACCAGTCTGCATTCCCACCAGCAGTGTACTAGGGTTCCCTTTTGTCCACATCCTTGGCCAACAATTGTTGTTTGTTGTTTTATTGATGATAGCCATCCTGATAGGTGTGAGGTGCTATTTCATGGTGATTTTAATTTGCATTTCTCTGATGATTAGTGGGGTTGAGCATATTTTCATATGTCTATTGGCCATCCGCATGTCCTCTTCGGAGAAGTGTCTATTGTTTTTTGGTATTGAGTTGTATGAGTTCTTTATAAATTTATGCCATATCAGATGTATCATTGGTGAATATGTTTTACCATTCAGTGAGTTGTCTTTTCATTTTGTTGATGTTTTCTTTTGCTATGAAAAAACTTTTAGTTTGATGTAGTTATATTTGTTTATTTTTTTCTTTTATTTTCCTTTTCTGAGAAGATATATCAGAAAAAACATTACTAAGAGAAATATCTGAGATTATACTGCCTATTTTTTCTTGTAGAATTTTGTAGTTTCAAGTCTTATATGTATGTCTTTAACTCATTTTGAGTTTATTCTTGTACATAGTGTAAGAAGGTGGTCTAGTTTCATTTTTTTTTGCATTTATGTGTCCAGTTTTCCTAACACCATTTATTAATTAGACTGTCTCTATATGTTCTTACCTCTTTTTTTAAAAAAATAACTTTTATTGATTTTTTTACAGAGAGGAAGGGAGAGGGATAGAGAATCAGAAACATTGATGGGAGAGAGACATCGATCAGCTGCCTCCTGCACTCCTCCCCTCCCCCCACTGGGGATGTGCCCGCAACCAAGGTACATGCCTTTGACTGGAATTTAACCTGGGACCTTTCAGTCCATAAGCCGATGCTCTATCCACTGAGCTAAACCAGTTAGGGCTGTTCTTACCTCTTTTTGAAAATATTAATTCACCATATAGCTGTGGGTTCTGTTGCAGTGATCTATATGTCTGTTCTTATGCCATTACCATGCTGTTTTGATTACTATGGCCTTGTAGTATAGTGTGAGATCAGGTAGTGTGATTCCTCCAACTTTGTTTTTCCTCAAGATTTCTGTGGCTATTCAGGGTCTTTTGTGGGGAAACCAGAAGTATCTTAATACATATTAGCTTCCTTATAATTAATACTTAAAAAGTTTTCAACCTAACACTCATCTTATATAATAAAACCCTAATATGCAAATCGACCAAACAGTGGAACTGTGATGCGCATTGACCACCAGGGAGCAGACACTCAATTCAGAAGCTGCCCCCTGGTGGTCAGTGCGCTCCCACAGGGGGAATGCCCCTCAACCAGAAGCCGGGTTCACGGCTGGTGAGTGCAGCGGTGGTGGCGGCGGGAGCCTCTCCTGCCTCTGCTGCGGGGGGCGATAAGGAGCAAAGGGTCCCAGACTGCGAGAGCCCCTGACTGTGAGAGGGGTGTCTGACTCCCAGCTTAGGCCTGATCACCGGGGGTGGGGGGATCAGGCTTAAGCCAGTAGGCAGACATCCCCCGAGGGGTTCTGAACTACGAGAGGGCACAGGCTGGGCTGAAGGAACCCCCCTGCCCCCAGTGCATGAATGTCCTGCACTGGACCTTTAGTTTATCTATAAAAGATCATTTCCCCAGGATGCTCAATGCTATCAAGTCTGTGAGTTTTGCTTGATATAAAGAGAAAAGGGTTGTTTTCAATTTTATTCTCCCTTAGTCTGGTGTCCAACTAAAACTCTTGGAACTGGGTCAAGATTTGAATGACATATGGACTGATTCCCTAACTGTTAAAATAGTCAGGGATGTCGGGGCATGGGAGTCACCTTCAAGTCTCCAGTCTCGTTTGGATCCCCACATTGGAAGGCTCAGGCCTGCTCCTCGGAAACTAATCAGCACCAGTGAAATTGTGCTCAGACTCAAGGCAGTGGATGCTGAGAATCCGGCTGCCAGGGTGTACATTATCTTCCTTTCCTTTGGGAGGAAGATTGACTGTTTTTCGGGTTGTGTATAGTAGGAGTCAGAGGAGGAAGTAAAACCAGCTGATACTGTTTACTAGCTGTGTGATCTTAACTTTTCTGGCTTGTTGCATCTGTAAAAGTGAAATCAGATGCTTCAAACATGTTCTAAAAGCTGAATGTGGTGACAGCCTGACCGCCCAGCTCTAACTGCTCCACTTCTTTCTTTTAAACACTAGATGAGGTGGCAACATGGACAGCAGTCAGCCTCGAGCTGAAGAAGGCCAAGAAATATGAGCAGGCCTGAAAGAGAGCAGGCCTTGGACCCAGCTTCTGAAAAAACATAGCAATTAGAACAGCTATGTATAAAATACATCCTTAGTAAGTTTCTCTGGCTTGAAAATGTTTAATAGATTCAGAACTTGCAAGCTCTAATTGATGGTCTTTAAGGAAAAAAGATCTTGGCTTGAACTAAAGTGATGTTGTCATAAAGCTATGGGTTGTTACCTTTGTTTCTGTGAGTCTGGGATCTATGTTCTAAAGGAGAGAAATGCTGCTTCTAATCGAAAATTCACTTGCTACCACTCAGCTCTAAACAGGAAATGAGGGGTCATGAAGGTTATATCTCAGTGGAGGCACCTAGTCACTCACCATCTAAAGTCTTGTCTAGGATTTGAATGCTACCCTCCGTCTTCCCTTCTCCGTCCACCCAACCTCACTAAATGCAGATCCTGGGTTGACTTCAGGCCGATACTGTTTTTGTGAATCCTTTCCAGAATGCCCTGACTAGGAGGTTTCCTTTCTTAGAACTCCAATAGCTTTCCTACATGACTTTAATGACCCACCACTGTGTCCTGCCTTAACTATCCATGTGCATCAATGCACTCTGCAAGACTTAGGGGTTCTTAGAAACTAGAGGTTGATTGAATCTGGGTAAGTAGATTTGATGATGTGTTACTGGCTATTGTATAGAGGTGCTATAATCATTCTTTGAATTGCCATAGGATTCTGAAGAAAGATAAAACTATGAAACTAAGGGGTTGTTTTTTTATCCTACACTAGAGGCCTGGTGCACAAATTCATGCACCAATGGGTTCCCTTGGCCTGGCCTGCACCCTCTTGCAATCTGGGACCCCTTGGGGAATGTTGGACTGCTGGTTTCAGCCCATTCCCTGCAGGCCATGCTGAGGGACCCCACTGGTGCATGAATCTGTGCACCAGGCCTCTAGTATGCATATAAGATCTTTGGTTAATCTCTTCCCACCCTCCTCTTCCCCCTGCCCTTCCCCTCTCAGATTCATCAGTCTATTCTGTTTCCATGCCTGTGCATTGAGCATCTGCCCCCAGGTGGTCAGTGCACGTCATAGCTACCAGTTGAGCGGTTGAACAGTTGAATGGTTGCTTAGGCTTTTATATATATATATATATAAAATAAGTTTATTTTTTTATTAAAAATACTAGAGGCCCACTGCACGAAGATTCGTGCAAGAATGGGCCTTCCTTCCCCTGGCTGCCGGCACCGCCTTTGCTCCGGCTGGAGCTGCCTTTCTGCCTTCCCACGGTGCCCAGAGGCCCAGAGCGGCTGGGGCGGTGCAGAACGCCTGTGTTGTCACCATCTTTGTTGGGTTAATTTGCATACTCCTGATTGGCTGGTGGGCGTCACAAAGGTACAGTCAATTTGCATCTTTCTCTTTTATTAGTGTAGATAAGCGTGACTTTAAAAAAAGTATAATTCACATGTCACAGAATTCACTTTTTTAAAGTATATAATCAGTGGTTTTTTAATTATTTTTAAAAAATATATTTTATTGATTTTTTACAGAGAGGAAGGGAGAGGGATAGAGAATTAGAAACATCAATGAAAGAGAAACATCGATCAGCTGCCTCCTGCACACTCCCTACTGGGGATGTGCCCGCAACCAAGGTACATGCCCTTGACCGGAATCGAACATGGGACCCTTGAGTCTGCAGGCTGATGCTCTGTCCACTGAGCCAAACCGGTCAGGGCTATAATCAGTGGTTTTTAGTATATTCATAAGGTTGTGCCACCACTACCACTACCTAATTTCAGAACATATTCATCACCTCAAATAGAAATCCTAAACCTGTTAAGCTGTCACTCTTTAGCCCTGCTACTCCCTTTCTTCTGGTGATCACAAATTTACTTTGTCTGTGTAGATTTACCTATTCTGAATATTTCATATAAATGGAATCATTCAATATGTGGCCTTTTGTGTCTGGCCTCTTTTACTCACAGCGTAATGTTTTCAAGGTTCATTCATGTATCATTACTTCATTCCTTTTTTGGCTGAATGATATTTCATTGTATGGATGTACCACTTTTTGTTTATTCATTCATTAGTTGGTGGACATTTGAGTTGTTTCCACTTTTTGGGTATCTGTATATATAAAAGGCTAATATGCTAAGTGTCCCTCTGATCATCCAACCAGTCATTATGATGCGCACTGACCACTAGGGGGCAGATGCTCAACACAGGAACTGCCATGACATGCACTGGCCATTTACAGAGAAATGGCACTGCGGACCTGGCGCTGACAAAGCGACACTTGGCTTCCCCCAAGTGGGACACAGGCACCGCCACCACCCCAGAGTGACAGCCCACCAAATTATAGCCAATGCTGTTGAGACCCCATGGTGCAAAATGTGCCCACAGCCCAGCCCATAAATGGTGGCTGTGGGCGCCAGGTAATGATGTCCTGTAGAAATGCCTGGCCTCCTCTCCCTAGCGCAGTGATGGCAAACCTTTTGAGCTCGGCATGTCAGCATTTTGAAAAACCTTAACTTAACTCTGGTGCCATGTAACATATAGAAATTTTTTGATATTTGCAACCATAGTAAAACAAAGATTTATATTTTTGATATTTATTTTATATATTTAAATGCCATTTAACAAAGAAAAATCAACCAAAAAAAATAAGTTCGT
>NW_006291231.1:147198-176627 GCF_000327345.1 Myotis davidii
TGCCAGATGCTGCTTCCCTTTACTTTGACCGGTGGGAACAGGAGCTATCTCTGGCTTTGTGTGAACTTGGGGATTGTTTCTACAACGTTCACATTATTCTTTCCCACTTTCTTAGCAATACCGGGCTGGAAAAAGTTTAGCTAAATCAGAAAGCAGGTCTAATTAAGCAAGTTTATTCTATATATATAAAAGGCTAAGTTGACTCGCGCATGCACGATACATATAAAGTTCTCGCTGGCACTAATCGCATGCATGTTTCGATCTGTCATTGTTGATCGTGAATTTGGTTGACACTTCTATTATAGAGAAAGGGTGAATAGTGATATTAAAATATTTCTTCTAATTATTTTCCTTCCAATGTGCACAAATCTGTGCACTGGGCCACTAGTTCTGAATAATGCTACTGTAAACATTCGTATACAAGTTTTTATATGGACATGTTTTAAATTCTCTTGGGTATAGATCTAGGAGTGGAATTGCTGAGTCATATGGTAACTCTATATTTAACTCTGAGGAACTGCCTGTGGTAAGCTGAATAATGGCCCCCCAAATGTCTCTGTCTCCTAGAACCTGTGCATTTTACCTTATATGACAAAAGGGTCTTTGTAGATGGTAACTAATTAAGGGAACTTGAAATGGGATGTTATCCAGGGTCATTTAGATGGGCCCAATGTAATCACATCAATCTTTATAATAGGAAGGATAAAGGACAAGTCAGAGCAGATGATATGATGACAGAAGCAGAAAGTGGTGTGCTGCGCTTTGAAAATTGAGGGAAAGGTCACAAGCCAAGGGACACAGGTGGCTCCACTAGAAGCTGAAAAAAGCAAGGATTCTCAAGTCAGAGCCCCCAGGAGGAACCAGCCCTAACAACACCTTGGCTTTAGTCCCGTGAAACTGATTATGAACTTCTGACCTCCAGAACTATAAGGGAATAGGCATGTGTTGTTCTGAGCCACTAAATTTGTGGTAATTTTTATAGTAGCAATTGGAAACAAATATGCTGCCAGACTGTTTTATCAAACAGCTGACATTCTTACATGACTTGCTATTGTCCCTAATTTTTGGATTATAGCCATCCAGTGGGTGCAGAGGCCAATGTTATTGTATTTTGATATACTTTCCTAATGACTAATTATGATGAACATTTTTGTATGTGCTTATTGGCTATTTGTATATCTTTATTGGAGAAATGTCTATTTAAACCCATTGCCCATTTAAAAAAATCAAGTAATTTGTCATTTTATTGTCAACTTGTAAGAGTTCTTTGTATATTCTGGGTACTAGATTGTTATTGGATATGATTTGGCAAATATTTTCTCCCATTCTATGAGTTGTCTTTTCATTTCTTGATAGCAACCTAAAACTACAGAATTTTAAATTTTGAAACAGTCCAATTTATTTACTTTTTTTCCTTTGGTTGCTTGTGCATTAAGTATTATATCTAATAATCCATTGCCTAATCTAAGATCATAAAGACTTACCCTGTGTTTTCTTCTAAGAGTTTTATAGTCTTGCCTTGGCTGGTTGCTCAGTGGTTAGAGCATTGGTCTGTGGACTGATGGGTCCCGGATTTGATTCTGGTCAAGGGCACATACCTCAGTTGTAGGCTCTATTCGTCAGCCCCATTTGGGGTGCATGAGGGTGGCAACCAATTGATGTGTATCTCTCTCATGATCTTTTTCTTTGTCTTTCCCCTTCCTCACCCTTCCACTCTGAAGAATCAATGGGAAAAAAATATATATCCTTGGGTGAGGATTAGCAACAAAAACAAACAAACGAACAAAAAGAATTTTATAGTTTTAGCTCTTACTTCACGCTATTGATCTATTTTGAGTTAATTTTTGTAAATGGTGAGTAGAGGTCCAATTTTATAGTTTTGTATGTGGATGTCCAGTTATCCCAGCATCATTTGTTGAAAAGACTATTTTCTCTCCATTCACCCTTGTCAAACATCAGTTGACCAAAATTGTAGGGTTTATTTGTGGACTCTGAATTCTCTTCCTTTAATCTGTGTTTATCCTTATACCAGCACAACATAGCTTTATAGTAGGTTTTGAAATTGGGAAGTGAGTCTTCCAAATTTTTTCTTCTTTCTCAAGGTTATTTTGGCTAGTTGGGATCTCTTGCATTTCCATATGAATTTTAGAATAGGTTTGTCAATTCAATAAAGGAAGCTTATATTTTAATGGAGGTGGTACTGAATCTGTAGATTGATTTATCGATTATTGCCATTTTAAACAATGTTAAATCTCCCAATTCACGAATGTGGGATGTTTTTCATTTTATTAGGTCCTCTCTAAATTAAAAAAAAAATATTTGTTATTGATTTCAGAGAGGATGGGAAAGGGAGAGAGAGATAGAAACATCAATGATGAGAGAGAATCATTGATCAGCTGCCTCCTGCACACCCCCTACTGGGGATCGAGCCTACAACCTGGGCATGTGCCCTTGACCGGAATCGAACCCTAGACCCTTCAGTCCGCAGGCCAATGCTCTATCCATTGAGCCAAACCTGCTAGGACAGGTCCTTTCTAAATTTATTTATTGTTTTCAGCATATGTATTACACTTTTGCTAAATGTATTCCTAAATATTTTATTTTTTGGATGGTATTATAAATGAAAATGTTTTCTCAAATTCAATTTTGGATGGTTTATTGCTAATTGTATTTCTATACAATTGGTTTTTGTATATTAATCCTGCAAACTAGCTGAACCTTATTAGCTCTCATTTTTGTGTGTGTAGATTTCCTTAGGATTTTCTACATCTAAGATCATGCCATCTGCAAATAGAGATGGTTTTACTTCTTTCCAATCTGAATGCTTTTTCTTTTTTTCTTGCCTAATTAACCTAAGAACTTTCAGTACTATGTTGAACAAAAGTCACAAGAATGGACATTCTTGTCTTGTTCCTATTCTTAGGGGAAAGACTTCAGTCTTTTACTATCAAATATGATGCTAGGTATGTGTTTTACTTTTTTGTAGATGCCTTTATCAGGTTAAGAAAGTTCCCTTTTATTATAAGTTTATTGAATGTTTCTTTTTATCATGGAAATGTGCTGGATTTTGTCAAATGCTTTCCCAATATTTGTTGAGATGATGTGTGCTTTCCCTCTATATTTATTCTATTAATATTGTATGCTAATGTTGACTTTCATATGTCGAACCACCCTTGTATTCCTGGGTTAAATGCCAGTTGGTCATGATGTATAATCCTGTTCATATGTTGATGCATTTTATTTCCTAGAATTTGTTAAGGACTTTTGCATATATATTCATGAGGGATATTGTCCCCCCCTTTTTTTGTATTGTCTTTGTCTGGTTTGGTAAGAAGGTGCTACTGGATTCATAGAATGAGCTAGAAAGTTTCCTCCTACTCCTGAAATGAATATAATATTGAATGTCAATTGTAATCAGAAAAAAATTTCCCTCCTCTTTTATTTTTGGAAGAATTTATAAAGAATTACTGCCCGGCCCTAGCCGGTTTGGCTTAGTGGGTAAAGTGTCAGCCCACAGACTGAAGGGTCCCAAGTTCAATTCTGATCAATGGCACGTACCTCAGTTGCAGGTTCGATTCCCAGCTCTAGTTGGGATGCATGTGGAAGGCAAGCAAATGGATGTGTCCCTCTCACATTGATGTTTCTCTCCCTGTCTCTGTCCCTTCCTTCCACTCTCTTTTAAAAAAATTAAATATGTTTTAAAAAGAAATAAACTATAAGTATATATATTTAAAAAACAAAAGGAATTGCTTCCCGGCTGGTGTGGCTTAGTGGTTGAGTGTTGACCCAGGAAGCAGGAGTTGATTCCCAGTCAGGGCACATGCCGGGTTGCGACTCAATCCCCAGTAGAGGGCGTGCAGGAGGCAGCTGATCAATGATTCTCTCTCATCATTGATGTTTTTGTCTCTCTTCCTTTCTCTGATATCAATGAAACCATATTGAAAAAAAGAGAACTACTACTAATTTTTCTTCAAATGTCTGGGAAAATTCACCAGTGAAACCATTTGGGCCCAGGCCCTCTTTTAAAAATTCAATCTCTTTACTTGTTATAGGCTTATTAATATTTTCTATTTATTTTTGAGTCATTTTTGATAGTTTCTAGGAATTTGTGTTTCTAAGAATTTGTCCTTTCTTAAATTATTTAATTTGTTGGCATACTTCATCTAGTCTCTAATCTTTTTTGTTTCTGTAAGCTTAGTAGTAATGTCCCCACTTTCATTCCTAGTTTTAATACCTTTAGTCTTCTCCTTTTCTCTGTTAGCCTAGCTAAATATTCATCGTTTTTGTTGATTGTTTGAACTAACTTTTGGTTTCATTGATTTCCCCCCTCTGATTTTCCATTCTCTGTTTCATTTATATCTATTCTAGTATTTAATATTTCCTTTCTTCTTGTTTTGGGTTTAGTTTGCTCTTATTTTTCTAGTTTCTTAAGGTATAAAGTTAGATTATGAATTGGAGATATTTCTACTTTTCTAATATATGCATTTATGGCTTTATGTTTCCCTCTAAGCTCTGCTTAAGCTTCATCTCATGTTTTGGTATGTTGTTTTTTTGTTTCATTCATCTCAAAGTATTTCCTAATTTTCCTTGTGATTTCTTCTTTGAACCATTGGTTATTTAGGAGTGTGTTATTTAATTTCTACAAATTTGTGAATTTCCAAAATTTTCTTTTATCACTAGCTTTTAATTTCATTCCATTGTGGTTGAAAAACATACTTTGCATGCATGTGCCTCTATTCCTCCATTACTCTCTATCTTCTTTTGTGTTAAATGGATATTTTCCAGTTTAGTATTTTAATTTCCTTGTTTCTTTTACTATATACTTAAAAAAAAACATTCTTTTAAAAAATATTTTTATTGATTTCAGAGAGGAAGGAAGAAGGAGAGCTAGAAATATCAATGATGAGAGAGAATCATTGATTGGCTGCCTCCTGCACACCCCCTACTGAGAATCTATCTCATAACCCGGGCATGTGCCTTTGAACCCAGACCCTTCAATTCTTTCCTGTATCTATGAGTGTGTTTATTTTGTTTTACTTTTTAGATTCTACATATAAGTGTAGTCATATGGTGCTTGTCTTTCTCTGACTTATTTCACTTAGCATAATACCCTTTAGGTCCATCCATGTTGTAAATGGCAAGATTTCATTTTTGTTTTTGGCTCAGTAATATTCCATTGTATATATGTACCACACTTCTTTATTTAATTGTCTATTGATGGATACTTAGGTTGCTTCTATAACTTGGCTATTATAAATAACTAGAGGCCTGGTGCACAAATTTATGCAAGGGTAGGGTCTGGCCGGCCTGCCCTGAGGGGCTGGGAGGTTGCCTGGCTGGCCCCGCCCCCGATCAGGGTGGAGGTGGAGGGCTCAGCAAGAAAACAGAAACCACCAGAAGGCTCTGCAAACAGGCCCTGAGCTCCCTTTGGCCAGGCGGACTCAGAGCTGGCATCTCTGTGTGCACATTAGACACAGCCCAGCACTCACCTTTGTCTGTTGGTCAAATCCATTGCACTGAAAAACTTGTTCCCCTTCTTCTCTTTGTGCCCTTACAACAAATACAGGCCAATTGGAAGACGCAGACCCCAGTGGCAGAGCCAGGCCTCACAATCACCCGGAATTTAGGCTTAAGACAACTGGCAAGCAATCTCCACCGAACAGAACACATTGTTTTATAGTCTTAATTCTCCCCTAAAATGTGCCCAGCTGCTCCTCTTTAGCCGGGATAGACTGAACTAGGGAACCAAAGACCGAGTTTCCTTTGAGGTGGGATCCATCAGAGCCGGCTGGTGGCAAGGCCCTTCACAGGCGGCTGCATTACCCCCAAACTCAGTGTGCTCTGAGCCAGTCTGTTTCTGGCGGTGCTGGGTCCTGGGCTGCTGGTCAGGTGGGTGGCAGGTCCACAGCATTTCTCTCCTCCACCTTCATGGCCTCCCTGCCTTCCCTAGCAGTACCCTCCTGTCCGGTGCACCAGGAGGCTGTCACTAGAACCAGGACTCGGAGAGTGAAAGAGCTGGCCCGCCCCGAAAGAGACCTGCAGGTGGCCAGGCCGCGCCCCCCACCCTACTTCTCAGTCTCGCTCGGGTGGATTAGGCCAAAGCCCGCTGCTGCCTGAGACTGGCCACGTGGGGAGGGTCGCAGCGGGGATAGGGGCACCCTGATCTTCCAGCCTTGGTGACAGTCATCTCGGTGCCCAGCTGATTGAATTCCTCCCACAGAGCCTTCATCTCAAGCTGCATGCTCACACTGGCCACCTTCACGTTCTTCTTTACCGGTGCCTTGGCGGGGGCTGTGCCACTAGCCCCCGCGCCCTCAGGCTCAGCAGCGACACTGGTGATGGCCCCTACGGTTGGTGCGTCATAGCCACTGGTCTGCCATTCCGATTGTTCTGCCATAACGGTTGCTGGGCTTTTATTATATAGACTAGAGGTCTGGTGCACGAAAATTCGTGCACTTAGAGGGGGGCGCTGTGACTTCTCATAGTCCAGGAGCCTTCAGGGAATGTCTGAGGTGACCAGTGGGCTGATCAGGCGACTGCGCCGACTGGTATCGGCCGGCCTCGCCCCCCTGATCGCCCCTCCACAACCACTGGTTGCCACCTCCCCATGATTGTTGTCCCATCCCTCTGCCCACTGGCATGCGCCTTGGCTCGCCTGGCACTGCCTGCTTGCCAGCCCCGCTCCCCCCGCCCTAGTCGTTCCATCATTTGGTCTATTTGGATATTAGGCTTTTATGATTTAGGAATAGAGATCCGGTTAATGAAATTTGTGCACGGATGGGGCCCCTTGGCCTGGTGAGCCATCAGGGCCAATCAAGGCCAGGCTGATTGGGGCCTGAAGGCCTTGGCAGGGTAGGGAGAGGAGGTGACTGTTGCCAGGCCTGACTAGGAAGAAACAGATGCCAGATGCTGACACGGCCCTTGGCTCCCTGCCACCCTTGGTTCCCCACTTCCCCCACTCCTCCCCTGTGTGCTGCGCCACCACTGGGGGCCTGCTCGCTGCAGGAGGACTGAGGGGGAGGGGCCAGGGGAGGTTTTGATCCCCAGGTTGGAATGTGCAGGAGGCAGTCAATCAATGATTCTCTATCATCATTGATATTTCTATCTCTATTTCCCTCTCCAAAATCAATCAAATATATATATTTAAAATGCAACGTTTTTAGAGGAAGAAAGCTAGGGCAAGGGAGCTACTGACTGGGGAGCATTTGAGATCTTGTTCACATTTCAACTAGGATAACATAAGGTGGTCCTCAAGGGGTGAGAGGTGAGGAGTGGCAGTGGGTGGAGCAGGGCACTGCGGGCTGAGGAATGGGCTGTAATGACTGGGAATGTCTGTGACAGTGACACTGTGTGTTGGGTCCATTGCTGGTATCATTCATCCCCAAGAGGTTTTGATTCCAGACGAGAGGAGAAACATGGAGATCAGCAGGCCTTTCTTAGCCTAGAAGGTGAGGCTGGTGGCAGGAGTGGGCTGCCCTGCTTCCCTACAAATGAAAACACAGTGTAACTGCACATGGACGTCAGTCAGTGGCCAAATCAATGCCCAGCCAGCCCTGGTGGTTGTGTCCTGCCACTCTCTGGCTGTGCTGCAGCACTATTGGCCAGGGAGACTGAAGCCACGCCCCCAAGCGCACATAGTATACGAAGGGGCGGGCAGGAAGCCAGCAGCGGAAGTCACAGCTGAGGGGGCTCAGCAGCGCTGTGTCCGCCATGGAGCTGGATGGGGAGCAGCTGTTGGTGCGACCGGCTTTGGAGTTGGAGGGGCTGTGCTTCCTGCATGTCACCAGTGAGTCCCCACAAGCCTGTGATACATCAGCCGGGCTGGGCAGGGCCTATGGAGGCCTTTCCCTCCTGAAGCTGTTCTTCCCAGGACATTGGGTCGCTTTTTTTTTTTTTTTGTAAAGCAAGCTCTGGGCTTGTGGTTCCTGGGATCCCTTGGCCATAGCGTGTGCCTTCAGGCCTCACTGCACCCTCTTCCCCCTCCTCCTGCATTGAGCATCTGGCCACTGGTGGTCAGTGCGCCTCACAGCAACTGGTTGACCGGTCATCCTGGTTGTTCTGCCATAATGGCCACTGGGCTTTTATTATATAGTCTAGAGCAGGGGTCCTCAAATTTTTTAAGCAGGGGGCCAGTTCACTGTCCCTCAGACTGTTGGAGGGCCGGACTATAGTTTAAAAAAAAACTATGAACAAATTCCTATGCATCCCTGCCAGCCTGGTTACCCTCAACTGCCCTCCCCTGAAGGCCTGGTTTCTCTGAACTGCCCACCCCTGCTGGCCTGATTGCCCACAACTGCTCGCCCCCTGCCGGCCATCTTGTGGCCACATGGGGGCAGCCATCTTGTGTGTTGGAGTGATGGTCAATTTGCATATTGACTCTTTATTAGATAGGTTGCTGCAGTGAACATAGGAATGTATATATCTTCAAATTAGTGTTTTAGATTTTTTTAAATTTAATTCTTTTAAAAAATATTTTATTGATTTTTTACAGAGAGGAAGGGAGAGGGATAGAGAGTTAGAAACATCGATGAGAGAGAAACATCTGTCAGCTGCCTCCTGCACACTCCCCACTGGGGATGTGCCCGCAACCAAGGTACATGCCCTTGTCTGGAATCAAACCTGGGACCCTTGAGTCTACAGGCTGATGCTCTATCCACTGAGCCAAACCGGTTAGGGCATGTGTTTTAGATTTCTTTAGCTACACAAGTGCAATTGTTGGGTCACAAGGTAGTTCTATTTTTAACTTTTTAAGAAACTGCCATACTGTTTCCTTAGTGGCTGCACTATTTTACAATCCCATCAACAATGCATAAGGTTTCCCTTTCTTCCACATCCTTGCCAATACTTGATTTATTGATAATAGCCATTCTGACAAGTGTGAGGTGATATGCATTTCTTTGATGATTAGTGATATTGAGTATCTTTTCATATGTCTATTGGCCTTCTGTAAGTCTTCTTTGGAGAAGTGTCTATTCAGGTCCTTTGTCCATTTTTTAAATTGGATTTGTTTGTGGGTATTTTGTATCCATTGCGCAACAGAGCTCCCTAGGTCTTATGTTTAAGTCTTTAATCCAGTTTGAGTTTATTTTTGTATATGGTATAAAAAAAGTGGTCTAGTTTCAGTTTTTTGCATGTATGTGTCCAATTTTCCCAAAACCACTTATTGAAGAGACTGTTTTTACCCCACTGTATATTCTTTGTCATAGGTTAATTGACTATATGAGTGTGGGTTTATTTCTGGCCTTTCTATTCTGTTCCATTATTTTTTTTATGCTGGTACTATGCTGCTTTGATTGCTATAGCCTTGTAATATAGTTTGATATCAGGTAGTAGATACCTCCAGCCTTGCCCTTTTTTCTCAAGAATGCTTTGGCTATTTAGGGTCAGTTGTGGTTCCATATAAATTTTAGGGCTTTTTGTTCTAGTTTTGTGAAAAATGCCATTAGTATTTTGATAGGGATTGCACTGAATCTATAGATTGTTTTAGGTAGAATGGACATTTTAATGATGTTAAGTCTTCTAATCCAGAGGCATGTTATATTTTTCATTTATTGTATCAACTTTCAGTTCCTTCCTTCCTCCCTCCCTCCCTCCCTCCCTCCCTTCCTTCCTTTCTTATATATTTTATTGATTTTTTACAGAGAGGAAGGGAGAGGGATAGAGAGTTAGAAACATCGATGAGAGAGAAACATCTATCAGCTGCCTCCTGCATACCCCCTACTGGGGATGTGCCCGCAACCAAGGTACATGCCCTTGACTGGAATCGAACCTGGGACCCTTCAGTCCGCAGGCTGACACTCTATCCACTGAGCCAAACTGGTTAGGGCCAGTTTCTTTCTTAAATGTCTTATAGTTTTCTGAGTACAGGACATTTACCTCGTTGATTAAATTTATTACTAGGTAATTTATTTTCTGATGCAATTTTATCTTTTTGTTGTTTCGTTTTTTTAATCCTCACCTGAGGATATTTTTTTCCATTGATTTTCAGAGAGTGTGGAAGAGAGAGGGAAAGACAGAAACATCAATGTGAGAGAGAGACATTGATTGGTTGCCTCCTGTGCGAGCCTGAACCAGGGCTTGGGTTAGGGAGGACCTTGCAACCGAAGTATGTGCCCTTGACTGAAATCAAACCTGGGACCCTTCAGTCTGCAGGCACTCTATTCACTGAACCACACCAGCTAGGGCTTTGATGCAATTTTAAATGGGATTTAAAAAAATTTCTCTTCATGATAGCTCATAACTGATGTATAAAAATGCAACCAATTTCTTAATATTAATTTTGTATCTTGCTTTGCTGAATTTATTTATTAGTTTTAATAATTTTTGGTAGAATCTTGCTTAAATTTATTCCTATGCATATTTTTTGATGTAACTGTAAATGGGATTGTTTTCTTAATTTCTTTTTTTTTATACACACATTAGTTTATTGAAGACTTAATCACATACAAGTTTATTGTGGTTATGTACATTATTTAACTTAATCCCCACAATAACTCTGAGAGAAGAGTGTTATACCCATTTCATAAATAGCAAACTGAGGGTTAAAGAGCTTTCTAAGATTTGTACTCAGATATCTGAGAGTGGGTTTAATGCTTGTTTAAAAAAATTTTATTTTTAATTATAGTTTACATTCAATATTATTTTGTAGTAGTTTCAGGTGTATAGCATAGTGGTTAGACAGATACTTTACAAAGTGACCCCTCCCCCCAATATTTCAAGCACCAACATGGTACTTTACATAATTGTTATTACAATATTATCGACTATATTCCCTTTGCTGCACTTTACATCCTGTGACCATTTTGTAACTACCAATTTGTATTTTTTAATCTCTTTACCTTTCCACCCAGTTCCCAAACCTCTAACTCCCAACCCTCTGATAAACATCAATCTGTTCTCTGTGTTTTTTTATTTTTATCCTCACCCGAGGATATTTTTCCATTGATTTTTAGAGAAAGTGGAAGAGAGAGGAAAAGACAGAGAGAAATACTGATATGAGAGAAACACATCGATTGGTTGCCTCCTGTATGAGCCCTGACCAGGGCCCAGGCCAGGGAGGACCCTGCAACCGAGGTTATGTGCCCTTGACTGAAATCAAACCCGGACCCTTCAGTCCGCAGGTAGACGCTCTATCCACTGAGCCAAATTGACTAGGGCAATTTTTTTTAATCTTGTTGATTTGAGAAGGATAGGCATTAATTCTCTTTGACTGTTTTGTAAAACCCACCTGTAAAGCCATCTAGCCCAGGAGTTTTGTTTGTTGGGAGTTATTTGTTACTAATTTTATTTTTGTTACTAGTTATTGGTCTGTTTAGACTTTTTGTTTATATCTGATTCAGTTTTGGAAGATTATATATTTCAAGGAATCTATGCATTTCTTCTAGGTTGTCCAATTTGTTGGCATGTAATTTTTCATAGTGTTTCCTGGTGATTCTTAGTATTTTTGTGGTGTTGGTTGACACTTCTCTTTCATTTCTGATTTTATTTAGTTGGGTCATTTGTTTTCCTTGATGAGTCTGTGTCAAGGCTTTATATGTTTTGTTTATATTTTCAAAGAACCAGCTCTTGGTTTCATTGATTATTTTCTATTATTTTTTTAGTCTCTATTTTATTTTCACTCTTATCATTATTATTTTCTTCCTTCCACTTGCTTTGGGCTTTATTCTTTTTATTCTAGCTTCTTAGGTGTAAGGTTAGATTGTTTATTTAAGATTTTGGTTGTTTTATCATGTAGGCTTGTATTGCTCTGCATTTCTTTCTTAGAATTTCTTTGGCTGTGTCCCATTGGTTTTGGATTGTGCTTCATAACTTTTTTCTTGTAATTGATTTGTATTTTCATACCATTGTGATTGGCGAAGATGCTTGATATGATTTCAATCTTCTTAAATTTATTGAGACATTTTGTGAAATAATGTTCCATGTGCACCTGAAAAGAATGTATATTCTAATGCTTTGTGGTGAAATATCTTTAAAATATCAATTTCATTTGATCTAATGTGTCATTTAAAGCCACTGTTTTCTTGTTGATTTTCTGTCTGGATGATTTATCCATTGATGTCAATGGGGTGGTACAGTCTCCTACTATTATTGTCTTCTTTTCTGTCTGTCAATATTTGCTTTGCATATTTAGGTGCTTCTATGTTGGGTGTGTAGATGTTTGCAAGAGTTGTATTCCTGGTGAATGGGTCCCATTACTATGAAATTCCTTTTTTTTCTTTTCTTACAACTTTTGTTTTAAAGTCTATTTTGTCTGATATAACTATTGTTACCCCAGCTTTTTTCATTTTCATTTGCATGAAATATCTTTTTCCTCCTTTTACTTTCAGTCTGTGTGTGTCTTTTGATCTGAACTGAATCTCATAGATAGCATATGTAGGGGTCTTGTTTTCTTATCCATTCAGCCACCCTTTTGATTGGAATATTTAGTACATTTACATTTAAAGTAATAATTGATAGGTATATAGTTATTACCATTTTATTAATTTTTTTCTGATTGTTTTTGTAGTTCCCTGTTCATTTCTTATTCTCATGCATGTTGATGTCTTTCTATAGTTTTGTGTTTTGATTCCTTTGTCTTTGTTTTTTGTATATCTCATATAGATTTTTGGTTTTTGGTTATCATGTGCTTCATATATACCAATCTATGTTGATAGCAAATTAAAAAAAATATTGTTATTGATTTCAGAGAGGAAGGGAGAGGGAGAGAGAGATAGAAAAATCAATGATGGAAAGAATCATTGCTTGGCTGCCTCCTGCATGCCCCACACTCGGGATCCCTGGGGGTTGAGCATGCAAGCTGGGCATGTATCTTGACTGGGAATTGAACCATGACCTCCTGGTTTGTATGTTGATGCTCAACCAATGAGCCATGCTGGCCAGACAATAGCAGTCAATTTTAAGTTGATGGTCTCTGAAATCCAGACACATTTCTAAACTCACTACAATTTTTACTTGCCCTTTCACATTTATGCTTTTGTCGTTATGTTTGACCTCTTTTGTGTGTGTGTTTTGTGTGTACCTTAAATTTATTGTTGTAATTACACACAATCTTTCTATTTTTGTCTTTTAACCTTTGTACTAACTTTATAGTTGTTTGATCCACTGCTTTTACTGTTTTCCTTTGTCAGTGAGATTTTTTTCTATATATTTTTATTCACATTTTATTCTCTTTTTCTATTTAAAGAAGTCCCTTTAACATTTTTGGTAATACTGGTTTAGTGGTAATGAAGTCCTTTAGCTTTTTCTTGTTTGGAAAACTTATCTCTCCTTCAATCTAAATGATAGCCTTACTGTGTAGAGTAATTTTGATTGTAGGTTTTTTCTTTCATCACTGAATATTTTCTGCCATTCTCTTGTTGCCTGAAAAGTTTCTGTTGAAAAATGAGCCAATAACTTTATATGAGCTCCTTGTACATAACTAACTTCTTTCCTCTTACTACTTTTAAGATTCTCTTTTTGTCTTTAACTTTTGACATTTTAATTATGATGTATCTTGGTGTGGGCCTCTTTGGGTTTATCTTGTTTGGGACTCTGTGCTTTCTGAACTTGTATATCTATTTCCTTTGACTGATTCATGAAGTTTTCAGTCATTATTTCTTCAAATATGTTTTCAATCCCTTTCTCTCTCCCATCTCCTTCTGAGACCCCTTTGATGAAAATGTTGGTACACTTGATGTTGCCCCAGTGGTCCCTTAATTGCATTAAAAATTTAGCATAGTCTATTTTGTCTGGCATAGATTTTCCTATGCCAGCTTTTTAAAAAGTTTGTTTCCATTGCTATGAAATATTGTTTTCCATCCCTTTACTTTCAGTCCCTGTGTGTCTTTTGATCTGAAGTGACAGGACAGCATATGTAAGGGTCTTGTTTTGTTATTCATTCAGTCTCTGCATAACTTTTGGTTGGAGCATTTAATCCACTTGCACTTAAAATAATTGTTGATATATAAGTATTTATTGCCATTTTATTCACATTTTTTATCTTCTTTGAAAAGAAGAACCTTTAACATTTCTTGTCATACTGGTTTGGTGGTGATGAATTCCTTTAGCTTTTTCTTGTCTGGGAAGCACTTTATCTGTCCTATAATTCTAAATGATAGCTTTGCTGGGTAATCTCGATTGTAGGTCCTTGCTTTTTATCACTTATATATTTCTTGCTGATACCTTCTGACCTGCAAAGTTTCTGTTGAGAAATCAGCCGGTAATCTTATGGGAGCTCCCTTGTAGATAACTGTTCTTATTGAGATTTAGATATTTTTCTTAAACTCTTTTTGGTTTAAATAAAACAAATTGCTGCAAGCCTTTGGTTAGTTTCTAGAGTTCTGAAACAGTTGATTCTGACTATGTTTATCAGCTTTCTTGTTGCTTTTATAGAGGACAGAATTTTCGTAGGTCCTTATTCTGCCATTTTTTTTCTTCTAATATTCACAAGCAGGTCTTTACTGCATAAGATAAAATGGTGCTGGGGATCTAAATGATGTTAGGAATTACTTCTCATGCAGGGTGTCTGCATATGTGAAATCTTTGAGACCACCAGATGTTCCTTCTTCCCATAATAGTGTATACCAGCATGAAGATTGGGATATACTGTCCAAGCCAGCCTGTTCTAATCAGATAGATGGCTAGACTAGATGATTTTCATCGTTCCTTTTGGCAGAGACTCTGACCTGAATGTTTCTCTCCTTACAGATCAGCCCTCATTTTGCAAGAAATAATCAATGGTACAAATGCCTCAGATCCAGACCCATGTTCCAGGCCATCCAGGAAGCCACGTATGGCCAAACGGACTTCTTTTATTTACAGGTTCATGGCTAGAAATGAGCTCCAGTGGCCTATTTGGTTTCTTGGCAGTGGCAAAATGCCCACACAATATAAGAAAAGGCTAGTTCATTCAAAAGTGAGACTAAATGTCTCCTCTACAATGTCCTTAAGAACAACTTAAGATATGCCAGTGTTGTCAGATATGAATTGCTTAATTTAAATTGACCCCTACAGGAATCTTTATGATAATAACTGAAGGGAAAAATGTTACTTTATCACTGAAAAGTGCTATAGGCTAAACTCTAGGATATTAAGTAGCGGTAGCCCAGCTGTTTGTCTCATTTGATAGGAACATCTATGAAGAGTTCTTCATACCTGCCTCATGTGACTTGTTTTTGTTCTTCCCCTTTCATTGCAAAGGAAAATACTGTCCCGGGAAAGGACCCCTCCTTTAAAACTGATTGTTGGAGCTAATGCCCAGGCAGGTGGAGCTCCTGAAGTCATCACTTTACCCCTATTTGTAGTTTAAGGCAGCCTGGGTTCTGGCCAACGTTGCTTCAGGGACTTCAGAGCAGACTGGAGCTATTGTGTAAAGGGGTGGGGGTGGGGGCTGGCATTTAACCCTTGGGTGAGTTGTTTTCCCTTCCACCCATATAACTGTGTGTAAACAGGCAGTGTGGGCCCTTGGTAATATAGCAGGTGAGACTCTCCCCTCAGGGGGCTAAGAAAACAGTAAGTCAGGCATGTGGCATGCTATGGGAGGTCTTTGGGTAGTAGAGTGAACTCAATACTCTAAGTACAAATACACAGAAATGCTGGGGAAAGTACAACAGGCTTTTAAAAAACTTTAGAGTTGAGTTCAGAGGCCAAAAATTGAAGCTGAAATCAGATGATACGGTGCATACTGAAGCTGCAGGCGACTAGGAACACCTGCCAATACTCAGGTCTTAACGGCTTCAGGAACAAAAGACAAGTCTTTGGCACATGTAGTGTGGGGGTTTATGTTAGACCCTTACATAACCCAGGACCCTAAGAATTCTATCTCCAGTGAAAGCTGCCAAAGTTTCCTTAGCTTGGGGTAAAAGTGTTCCCTGAAAATGCAATCCTAAGATTAGCCTCATGGATGTGGGAACAATGCTGTAGTCCCCATGTCGCCCAGAAAGCACAGGCTGAGGAGTTAGTGTTGCGTGGTTCGGAGCTCCCAGGTTCCTGCCTCAATATAAATACACAATGCTTTCTGGTGAAAACAAACTCCACTGGGCCTCCCAGGATTAGGACAAATTAAGTTCAGCCCAATATTAGCAATTTCAAGTTCAGAGACGGCAGAAACCAACAGTATGATAAGACCTCCAAAGACTTCAGATATTGGGATTAGCAAACACGGGATATAAAATAAGTATATTTTATTTTTTTAAATTTATCTTTATTATTGAAAGTATTACAAATGTCCCCTTTTGCTTTTTTTTGGTTTTATTTCCCCATTGACCCCCTCTACCCTGCACACACCCCTCCCAGGCCTTCACCACTCTATCATCTGTGTCCATGGGCTATGTACATAAGTTCGCTGGTTAATCACTCCTCACCCACTTCCCAACCCCCTGCCCTCCCTCTGAAATTCATCAGTCTGTTTCATGCTTCTCTGTCTCTGGATCTGTATTTGTTCATCAGTTTATGTTGCTCATTAAATTCCGTATCAATGAGATCATGTGATATTTATCTTTCTCTCACTGGCTTATTTCGCTTAGCATAATGCTCTCCAGCTCCATCCATGCTGTTGCAAATAGTAAGAGTTTTCTTTTTTACAGCCGCATAGTAGTCCATACCACAGCTTTTTAATCCACTCATCTGCTGATGGGTAACTGGGCTGTTTCCAAATCTTGACTATTGTAAATTGTGCTGCTGTGAACATAGGGGTGCATATATTCTTTCTGGTTGGTGTTTCTGGTTTCTTAGGATATACTCCTAGAAGTGGGATCACTGGGCCAAAACAAGAACCTGTACCATACCCTTGCGAAAAACACGAAACAAATGTCCATTCTTTTCCAGCACCAAGACAGCGAGGCGCTCTGAGACATCTGCTGGGCCTGTCCTACCTCACCAATGGCTGCAACAAATTCAGAAGCCAACTGCTTGACATGGGGATCCTGCCCAGGCCAGCTGAGCACTTGGAAAGTGTCCCAGGTCCTCTCTCTCAGTATGGGCCTTCATGTTAGAGTTTGTCATAGTCACTTTAGCAAGTTCTGTCCTTTCCCCACCCTCAGGTCTTCCACAGCCAACTCTAATCCTTTATTTAGAACAAAGATTGTCATCTGCATTTTCCTGGTCCCTGCTACTCTGTAGCCACACATTTGAATCCATTTTGATCCAAAATTCTAGTGGGTATTAAATAATGTACTTTTTCTTAATCTTATAACTAGAAATTATAGAATAGCACTACATTAAAACTGCTGATAATCCCTCTAACCACGGAACTATTCTTTTGTGGCCTTCTAGTAGTCTATGTTTGTAGACATTAACAAGTTGACATATACAGGGTGTGTGTGTGTATTAATGTAAAGCTCATTGTAACATCTGAGTGTCTTACTCAAATATAAAAGAAAATTAGCTCTTATTCTCTCCCCAGTTTGTTCCCTAAGACTACTGCAGATATAGGTGAAAAGTAAGTAGAATCAACATCAAGTACTTTGCTATGTTATGAAACATTTCACTTATACTTGCTGAAAATGTAGTTTAAAATGTGGGTGCCCCTTTTGACTTCTATGCTTAATACTGTATATTATACAACCTCAGTGGTTATTTATTCTAAAATTAGCATAGTATCCCTCAGATGTCAGGGTGGGTTTGGGGGTAGTAGTTGGGGCATGGATGGTGTGAAAGAGAATACAAGAAGTTTCTTATTCTGGGGGGCTGGGGCCAAAATGTGGGTCCTGGCAAGGCTATGATTAGCCTGTAGCATTATCTCCACCTCTCACATGAATAGCAGACATTTAGCATAATCGGATAGGAACATTCTAGAACTGTTGATGGGCTGCCACTATAGTTCAGAGAAACCAAAATAAATCCACAGTCAGCCCTCCTAGGACAGCTGTCTTGAGCTCAGTTTGTAGGCCCATTCTGGGGACCTCTAGTGTTATTGAGAGGAGGTTTGTGAATATACCAACAAATGCCATCGGGATCTCATTAGCTTCAATTAAATAGACACTAAATTCAATAGACATTATTATATTATAAACACTACAATTCATCAGTTTTCCCAATGTAAGGCTATAAAAGGGACGGCATAATTTCTTTTGAAAAATTTTTTCCCCTTATTAAGATATTACAAATGTGTCCTTATCCCCCCAATGACCCCTCATCCCCCCAATCCTGCTCTCACCGTCACCCCCTGTTGTCCACATCCATCGCTGATGCTTATATGCATGCATACAAGTCCTTTGGTTGTTCTCTCCCCCTCACCCCCACCCTCCCCTACCTTCCCTCTGAGTTTTGAGCATCTAATCGATGCTTCTCTGTCTCTACATCTGTTTTTGTTTTGCCTTCTATTCCACTTGAGCCAGAACTATTGGGAGGCTGGCAATATGTTTAAGCTATAATAATACTGTGGATGTGCTGAATTAAGAAGAGTCATGGATGTAATAATTGTTCACAGGCTTCCAGAGAGCCATCAGCATAGCATGACTAATGTTTGGAAGGGCACAGATCTTGGTGTGTTTGTCACCTTCCACTCTGATAAACTAGCACCATTTGGTTATATTTCTAGCCTTGTTTTTCCTTCCACACCGTCCCTTCCCCCATGTGGTGAAAACTGTCATGGGAACAGATCACCAGACCGAGGTTGCCACTGATGCAGGCATGCTGTTCCAGCTCCTGATATACCCCAAGTCTTCCATCCACAAGACAGCCTGGGCCCTGGCTTGTGCAAGCAGACCCAGGGAAAATACCCCAAACTGAAAATCTACCTCCCTAGACTGAAGAAAGAGGCTGGCCACTGCAGGCTGGTAAGTAATGGGGCTTACATACAAAGTGTGTCTTGGGCAGCTGCAAGATGAAATTGGTTGCTGCCAGGCATCACGGAGATCCAAGAATTTTTGTAGGGTAAAGAGATAGTCATGGGTACTATCCCTTGTACAGAAAACATCTTTACATGCTTGACCAGGTCAGGACAACAGCTTATTCCAGGAACTGGCACACAGGAGGAGGCAAGGGACAGGTGCTGATTTATGTTTGTCTGATCATAACTGCTATTCATTCTGTCTCGAAGGAGGGTTTGTGGAAAGCAACCTCTGTTCTGGCCCAGGCCCAGCTTTGGGACAGAGAGCGATCATATCACAGAACAGTGTCCTTCACACTCCACCCCCTTGGCACTGGCTCTTACAATCTCCCTTGCCCCTCTCTGCTGCCAGGCGCTCCGAGTGGTTGGCAAGGGGCTTCAGTAGCAGGGAAGTAGCTTGCTTAATCGCCAATTGACCATATTGGAGAGACAATCTGCTGCAACAGTACAGACAGATACAGAAAAGAGAAAAATGAAAAGCAGCAATCCAGGTATTAGTAACATTTCCCCCATCATGACCTCTAGGCCCCAAACCAGTGATTTAATAGCTCACCTAGGCTGGGGGTCAGATCACTTAAAGCATTTGAGTTTTCATATGTGTTAACAGAGAAGCAATATTAGCAGATTTATATGGTATAAAAGCACAACATTCAGTTTGGATGTGGCACAGGAACAGTAGAAATAAATCTAAGATCAGAAAGCTAAATATCTAGTAGGGTCATGACAGTTTTATTTGCACCATAATCTTAGATGTTAACATGGCTGCAGCCATGGGAATCTGGCCAGGGGAAGTGATTTTTTTTCTGGCGTGAGCCGGGTAGGTAAGGAGAAGAATATACTGAGCCCGGATCCTTACCTTCTCTCCTCTTTTAATGTTGCATGAACTGGTCTATGTATAGCGTGTTTCCATGGGTCCCACCAGAGACCGAGCAGTTCTTCCCGTGCAGGAGCATGAAGTACCTGACCCATCCCAGTGGAAAGTCCCTTTACAGAGTCCAGTAAGTGTCTCCATTCCAGGGACAATAGGATTTGGTGCCTTGATAGCTCGTTGGCCCTGGCAAACATCGGATCTACTGCTATGTCCTTTGTTTTCTACACCTTTTCCCTACTGGGTGCCTCAGGCCGAGTTCCCAGCCTGACGTGTGGAGAAGTGCGCCCACAGGGTGGTTATTAAGTGTATTAGTGGTTGGGAAAGCACGTCTGTCCACCTGGCCCAAGTAGGTTTTCCAGTTCATAACTTTGCTGTTTGAGGACACCAATTTTCAGTCGTACTAACCCACACAGGCATATACAGGAGATGGAATCTCCATTCAGTAACTCTATTGACCAGGTCACTATATTTTAAAGGCAGCCCTGCCTCTGTAGTTATCCACCATCCTATTTGGGTAGTATGATGTCCACTCTTCCGGTGTACCCAATCTACAGGGTCAACTGACAGGTCAGTTGCTAATGCATGTATTTTTGCCAAGTCATCTGCCTCCTGGAGGTAGAGACACCTTCTGGACAAGGACATGGAAAACAAGGTCTGCCTCAGATTCTTGCAAGTGAGTCCAAATATGTTTCTACATCTATTGTCTCCATTAATGCTTGTTCATAATTATTTACTCCTCTGTTTCTACTGTCTAAGCCAGTGATGGTGAACCTATGACATGCGTGTCAGAGGTGACACGTGAACTCATTTTTTTTTTGGTTGATTCTTCTTTGTTAAATAGCATTTAAATATATAAAATAAATATCAAAAATATAAGTCTTTGTTTTACTATGGTTGCAAATATCAAAACATTTCTATATGTGACACGGCACCAGAGTTAAGTTAGGGTTTTTTCAAAATGCTGACACGGCGAGCTCAAAAGGTTCGCCATCGTTGGTCTAAGCCATAACCCAACTGGCTGTACACAGGATCAGTGGCCAAGGTTCAGGTACGATCACCAACCAGACAGCTCATAAAGCAGCCCAGGTAGTGTCAGTGGATGGTCAGGTGGAAGCTGCCATCCGGATAGAGGGATTACCCTGGCTGAGCCGTTGGTGTCCCAGGGCCCAGCTGGAAGTTCTCCTCTTCTTTTTGCAGGTTGCAGAGGTTGACACAGGGATAGGAGCAGCAGCATCTGGAGGGTAGTACTCGTATGCTGCAGGAATACTCGCCATGTGGCAGCATAGGAGTCTGAGCCGTGGCAGATGCAGTTCAGTGGAACATGTTGTCGATCCAGTTCTTGACGGGAAGGGAAGTTCCGTAACTGGCTTCCCTTTGGTAAGAGGCTCCGCCCGTGTTAGCACTATCTATATACACTGCCACTGATTGCAGTTCTAGTGAGTATAACCGATTTCTGCCCCCTTCCACGACAGGGACCCAAATCCAAGGGATGTCCTCTCTTTCTGCTATTTTTTGCCATCATGCCCAGCCCATGCCTTCCCCCGTTACTGAACTCTCTGATTCAAATGTCAACCCCACCTGGGGATCCCAAGGGCTTTAATCTAGTTGACCAGTATTTTTGCCTTTCCATAGACAGCCTGTTGTTTGGCTCCCTAGCCCCATACAGGGCCCTTTTAAACCAGGGGATATAATGGCTGAAGGCATTATGCTAAATGGGGTATAACTGTTCACCAGTACCCCAAAATTCCCACAGGAGCCTGTACCTCTTTCACACTTCGTGGTAATGAGAGGCTTGTAGGATGTCTGTGACAGACTCGGGGACAATGTGGGTCTTACCTGACCATGTGACTCCCAAGAACGTTAGTGCGGTGCCTGGACCTTGAATTTTCTGTGGATTTACTCCCCATCCTCACTGTTGTAGGTGGTTCAGCAAGGCCGCAAGGTGTTCTGCAGCAGAGGCAAATCTCCATAGGTTAACATGTCAGCCATGTAATGAGCCCACAGTCAGAGGCCGGGAGGGAAAGCAATGACAGGTCCCAAGCCACCATCCCATGGCATGTGGTGGGGCTGCTATGTATGTAAAAAGCCTTGAGGTATACCCCAAGTGGGAAACATTTTCGCACAGTTTGTCACTGTGAAGGCAATAGCCTTAGCCTCGTGGCTGGGGAAAGCATCACCCCTTCCAGAAAATATACACCCAACAACAAGGGCGTACTGATAACCCATACCGAGTGGCAGTTGAATGAAGTCCAGCTTAAATGCTTTTGGTACATGAAAGAATGCCAAAACTGAAAAAATGAGGTTTGCCAGGGCCCGGGAAGAAGCGAGCAGCCATCGTGGGGTGCCCAGGCCCTGTCTATTCATTTAATGTCCAGCCATTGTTGACCCACATTAATTTCCCTGATTCAGGAGCAGACTGCTGCCACGTTACAAGGACACCCGACAGCAAAAGTCTGGCAATGAGGGGTCATTTTCATTTTGTTGCTGCTGCCTTTTCATGAACGTCAACGAGAGCATAACTTTTCCTATGGAAAGGATTCAGTTTTCTTACATAATCAAAGACCTGATTAAGACAACACAAAACCCAGGAAGTTATTTTGATAAAAGATAGCATCTTTGTTTTCTAGGCAGAAAACAATATCTTACCAGGAGCAGACCCACAGTCCAAAAAACTTCATCCTTTTAACAGAAAGAGAACAAACTCTAAATCTGCATCAGCTTACTTTTGATATTTTAAATCCACTTACATAATTAATCCATTTTGAATCTTAGCAGCTTGACCACACATTAAAAATTTTCCCCAAAGTTTTCTTTTCACAAACCTACAATTATCGCTAAAGGTTTCATCTTAAAACCTTTTTATTCAACACAAATCTATATTTAATTTATTCTGAACAATTATGGTTAGGTTACGCACAAAAACTTCATGAGATTTTAGACAAAATCAGCCATGATTCTAAGTTATTTATTTATTTTTTTTGCCGATAACTCTATAGACAAGTCCAAATTATAGGAATACCTCAATGAAATATTAACACAGTATTAACATGATTTCTAGTTGCTCTGCTAATGTTTCCTTTCTCCTTTCCACTTTTCTCTCAAAGAACAGTGAAGAAACTTTAAAAATTATGTGATTTTTTATCTTTATAGGAGGAAAAGTTATCTTAACCTGCTGCAGAGGATTCCATGAAGAGTAAGTTTTTCTTTTTTGATATATCTCTGACTTTGTTATTTCTCCTTCTGAGGAAAAGTAGAACAGCTTGATTTCTTGATTACTTAATTAAAAGCTCACAGCAAAAGATTTGTATGTAATGTGGTGAAAATAAGGGAAGTGCTGAATGTCAGCACTAAGTATTATGAGTTGATGAAGAACGTTGATAATGGGTGATGAATATGATACTATCATATAGTAGTTTCATTATGTTTCCTGATACTGACACCTATGTATGCTTGAGTATATTTCATTTATACTATACCTCAATTGAAAAAGGACTTGAAGTTTTGAATTGCCTTGACGCATTAAAATATTTTACAATGTTACTAGTCCATTATTTTATGATTAACTCCTGCTTTGGAAGACTAGAAAGGGGAGAAAAAAAGGAATGTTCTCACTTATTCATATCCCATATTGAAGAAGTAAGAGAGAGACTGTACCAACAGAGTGAAGCTATGAAAAAAGCATTCTAACAGTAATCTGAAATAGCACTAATTAAAATTGGAACTCTGTATACAGGGGAATTGTTAAATTTTATGCCCACTGAAATAGCAAAATAATTATACTTTAGTTACAAAAATAAAGAATGACTTATTTTTAGCATATTTTATAACACCCTACTTAAAAGATGAATAGCTGCAATAAAACGCATTAGGCAGATGTGGCTACAGTACTTGCTTTGAATGCCAGCTGGATCTGTAATTACATTTTTGGGGAGATGAAGACTTGAATGGTTGCATAGAATGTGGTACATAATATTACCTGCCAGCAGTGCTATTGTAGACACTCTTAATTAAAGAGTACGTTTCAATAGATTTAATTTATAATGTGTTTTATTATATTTTTAAATTAAAGATTTATATCCTTAAATATAAAATAAATTTTTATTAAGTATTAGGATATCTATCCTTATATTAAAAAGGAGATAGATATACAACATTTAAAAAAATCTCATCCAGTGATGTTTTTATTTTTTTTAGAGAGAGGAAGGCAGAGAGAGAAACATTGATCAGTTGCCTCTTGTACACACCGCGACAGGCGATTGAACCTGCAACCTTTTAGTGTATGGGACAATGCTCCAACCAACTGAGCACCCAGCCAGGTACTTTATACATCATTTTTTTAAATTTTTTTTTTATTGCTTAAAGTATTACAAAGGGTATTACATATGTGTCCCCCCCCCTTGACAATACCTTGGCCTCCCCTACCCCCCAGTGTCTTTATACATCATTTTTTAATGTGAGATTTGACTTTTATCACATTGCCTTTAACCAAAAATAGAGGCCAGTTCCTGAGAAATAAATCACAGGTTATAGATTAGAGAAGAGTTTTTAAAATAGTTTGATCAGTAGTTCTGCTATTTCTCTTATTAGCACAGATACTGAACAAATTTACCTGCCATTTAAATCTATAATTGAGAGACAAGAAAGCATTTTGGCAAATGAAAAAGGACAATCAATTGAAAATTAGATGCAAGAGAAATCCCTTCAAAACCAGCATGCTAGATTTTCATATTGTTCAAGATTGTGAGTCTCAGATCTGCATTAAAGGCCAAAAGGTGATACTGATTTGAAACTGCCAAGATAGGAAGTCACTTTTAAAGGAGAATGACAGTGAAAGCAACTTTAGGGGTCATCCTCCTCTCGTGTATTTGAAAAGGGAAGTGGGTTAGTCTCACTCTCCAGTTATCCCCATAACTGCTCCCCAGCACCCCCTCTGCTGTCAGCCTGTGTCTATGCCCTGTACCCTCCACGGACAGAGTTCAAAGCCGAGGCTGGCTGCCCTGCACACTGTGCCCTGTCTGCCGGCTGACCTCAGCGGAAGGGAAGTTGACGATGCTGCCCTTTCTCTCTCACCTAAATTTTATTCTCTACATACTGAAACCTCCACTTTACTGAAAAATCAGGAATATCTACAATGTAGTATTATAACGAAGATGTGTGTAGGAGGGAGGAGATATCTTTAAAACTGTATGCTAAATGTGACATTTTTGGGAGTGAAAAGGAAAAGCAATCATGGAAAACTCCCCTTCCTAGCTTTTACCTTTCTGTCAGAGGGAACGTCTGTTCCTAATCTTTCCTGTGCAAGTCGCCACCCTTCTTCAAGAGGTTCTGGTTCCTGAACCTTCAGAGGAACTTCCGGCCTGGGAATCTGGCTTTCTCCTTAAGCCTGTACTTCACCCACCCCCCTAATCTGATTCCTGAGTATAGAATAATACCACCACCTCAGTGGGGTCAGCAGGAGACTGTGGCTAGGAAGTGGCCTGGTACTCAGGAGACCGAAAGTCTGGTCTGGGCAGGACCCCCACCTCTGAGAGATGTGCTTTCTTAGCCTTTCAAAAAAAATTTACACTCACACACACACAGTTCTCATAAGGTGAATGCAACACATTTTTCCATAAATGAAACATTTTCCCAGTGAATACAGTAAACCATATTGTTAAACTCAGTAAGGTCAGTTCTGTTTGTTCAAACTTGTTTCTCCAGACAGTGCTTCAAGCGGTGGTTTTCAAAGTGTCGTTTGGGACCCCTGGAGGTTCATCGGGCCAAGTTATTTTAAGGTAAGTACTGAGATGTTATTTGCCTTTGCTACTCATGCTTTTACAGTGAAATTCTCCAGAGCCTCTATTGCCATCATCATCCTGACAGCAAATGGAATACATGCTTGTGGATCCTGTGTCTTCTAAAATCTTCCAAAGTAAGCTCTTTGGGGTCCTTTATTAACATTTAAGCGTGTAAAAAAGGTCCTGAGACCTAACTTTTGACAACCCCTGACATAGAAGGTAATAGATGCAAAGTTACTCATTTCTCCTTCTTGAAACCACAGATTGATCCACCCTGATAGATGCTCTGCAGGTTTATCACAAACACTGGGAGCTTCACAGTTAGAGCTTGGACTTGCCTGGAGCATATCCAAGGCCTGGCCCGATGTCCTTCCCCATAAAACGTCCTAAACAGAGGCTAGCAGTGTGGTTTCCCTTTAGCCCAGAGCTGGGATTTTTATTTTCTCCTTCCTCCAAAGTTGAGATTTTCTTCCCCCAGGAGGCATCTATATCTAAACACTGTACGGAATGTAGTTTCAGAATAAATGAACATACATATATTATATAGAAAGTCTTATATATAAAATCTAAGAATGATCAGTTTTAACAATAAGAAATCAAGGAATTTCTGTAGATGTTATGCCATTTCTTTAATAGATAAGCATTTACACTCTACAAAATGATAGTAGGTCTAAGGACATATAAGCTTAGTCCTTTAATTTACTAGAGAAGAAAAGTTAAAACAAAGGAAATCTGTTCTTAAAAAATCCAGAGTGAGCTTTAATAGGTTAACTACTGAGAAACTAGCAGGGCTGTCATGTGCCGTGAAGTTTGAGAGCAAACAACCAGTCAACATTGACCATCAAATTATAGTTTAATAGTCAGTGCAAACTTTTGCTTTTTAGTTTTGAATTTCTATTGGATTCCTTGTATTCTAGCTACCTTAAAAACAGCAGGCAAGAAAAAAAGCCGAACTTATTAATAAGCTAAAATTTGTCTGTAAAATTGATTTCTGGTATTTCTGTTCTATAGAGCTTCTATGTACACCAAGAGGTTTCCTGTTACTTACTTAGAAACCACTTCTCTTCTTAGCTACAGGACCTACCTATTATTTTATCCTAGATCCTCAGAGGCAAACCATAGCTTAAGAACTTATAAAACCCTGCTTCTTACTCACATGCTCTTTACCACTTTAAAAGTTACTTCCTAGTGCCAGATATACTGCTAACTGTGGTTCATAACCAAAAATAATAGGTCAATACAAAAAGACTTAGGGTATTTATCTGCTGTTTTTCTTAGGACATAACATCTATAAAGGAAAAAGTGATCATGACTATTAGAAATAACATTTAAAACTACAAAACAATGTTATCCTGATAAATGTAAAATACTTTTCATATGTTACCCTCAAATACCTTGCTTTAGTTAAGTCATTATCCCTGCAGTGCAATAGATCCAAAGAACATAAAAACTGCTCGTCCAATATTGTTCACATATTGAATGGTATAGCTAGAAACATATCTATGTCTCTTGAATCATGTCTGTGTGCCCAATGAGAGGGAGGGAATGACAGAGAGAGTGAGTTAGTTTTAGGAGTAGGAAAACAGTGAAGCAATTGGCTAGCTATGCTTTTTAGATCTAGTCTTTGAAATTCCAAGATAATAAAACAGACTAGACAGAGCCTGTTCTCTAAGCTGAGTAAGAGAACAAATAATCCCAATGTTACAACAAAGAAAATAGCTGCTGAAGTTAGATATTATTTATTCCTCTTACAGCAGCATTAGGTGATGGAAGTTTATATAGATGAATAAACCATTCATTTGGAAAGGAAAGCACACATTACACTGAAATCTAACACAGAAAAATGCAGGTCTTTCATATCCTTAGGGAACATTTTTCCTAACTACATGTTAACTACTAGGCCTTATGGTCTTTTTCGATGAGGTTGTCTTTTCTACACAGCACCATTAGTGGGAACCCAAGAAGCCCTAAAACAGTCTGTTTCCTATAGATTAATGTCGTATTAGTAAATCTCAGAGAATACAAGTTATTTGGCCCATTCACTCAATTCTATTAATGCAGGCCCCAATCAATTCAAATATTTCTCTTTTCCCTAATTACTCCCATTTTCCAGTCCCTGCCTTTGCCCATGCTATTCGCAGTACCTATACAGTGCGGCCTTGACTTACGAGTGTCCCGACTAACAAGTTTTTCGAGATACCAGCCGTCTCTTGGCTGATTTTTTGCTTTGAGTTGCAAGCTAAAATTCAGGTTACGAGCCAGCTTCAGATACCCACCGCTATTTGGTGCAGTGAACGTCACAGTGAACACCACAACATCAGCCCAGCATCATGTGTCATTGTAATGGTGAAAAATGATCTGACATACGAGTAATTTGAGTTACAAGCTCCGTCACGGAACGAATTAAACTCGTAAGTCAAGGCCCCACTGTACTCTCTTTCACAATCACCTTTTCACACCATGGTTCTGGGGTTGCCTGTTGCTAAAACCCAGTTCAGAGACTACCCTAAGTTTTGTCTTTTTTAAAAAAATATATATTTTTATGAATTCCAGAGAGGGAGAGAAAGAAACATCAATGATGAAAGAGAATCACTGATTGGCTGCCTCCTGTACATCCCCTACTGGGGATTGAGCCTGCAACCTGGGCATGTGCCCTTGACCGGAATTGAACCTGGGATCCTTCAGTCCGTAGGCCAATGCTCTCCATGAGCCAAACGGCTATGGCAGTTTTGTCCTTTTAGGTCGGGATAGCACAAGCAGTGAGTAGGTGGGGATCCTGGAGTCAGACATCTCGATCAACTACTTCCTAGTTATGGGCAAGGGAATCTTTCTCTTCACAGTTTCCTCTCTAGTAAGTGAGATTGGAGGTTTAACCTACTACAGGGTTACTGTGAAGATTAAATAACGTATGTAAAGCACTAGGCCGCTGACTGACTGATGCACAGGGGGTTCTCAGTAAGGGCCCGCTGTCATGTTCTTAAAGTGAAAATAATTGCGTCCTCTCCTGGGTCCAATTGCACTTTCTGTTCTTCTTTACCAGTCTCTCTCCACCTTGGATTAGTTAACATACACACCACATTATGTCTTCTCTAAGGACAGGATAAAAACAAAACCAAACACCTCCTTATTTTTTTTTATCTTCTATAGCCTTTGTATACTATAATAATGGGAAAGCTAGCACTTATTAAACACAAAACACATGCCAGGAATCAAGTGGGCTTTTTACACGTGTCATCTCATTTCATTTCCATAACCACCCTATGTAGCAAGTAACAGCAGTCACCCCCGTTTTACAGTTGAAGAAAGGGTTTAGAGAGGCTAAGTAACTTGCTAAATGTTCCATAGTTAGTGGGGACTTTCTGATTCTACATCCCAAACTCTTAACAACCATGTTACACTGAATGACCATAATCTTCACCGTACAGATGTGTGTTGCCTCTGCTGTGCAGTGGGCTCTTCATAAATAACCACTACCTTGGAGAGTCATGTCTGACAGTTTTTACTGTGAAGAGTGAAATTAACAAGGAAGTTTACAGAATTGTGTCATGGAGTCATAGAGGGGACCTGCAGTACAGTTAACCCATCCTGTTGTATAGAGCTTGGCCCATGGATCCGTGCTTAGCACTCTGGAGGCCTGCTGGAAATGCAGAATAACCTTGGGCCCCACCCCAGAGACAGTGCATCACAATCTGCATCTTAGTAAGATCTCCAGTTTAAGAATCATTTTTTATAGAGGCCTCACACTGGCAATGCTCCACTTCTTAAGAATAGAAAAAGGAAAATTAGACTCAGGGGAATTTTCTTTCTAAAAGTAAGCGTTAAGAGATCATGGAATAAAATATGGAAGGAATGTGTAAGTGTGCCTTTCCAGTAAGTTACTTTAAAATGATAAGTGATAGTCTAAGAAACCTCAACTGGGAAAAGAGGGTCTTAGTTCCTGAGTATATGGAAGATTATAATTAGTTGTAGAATA
>NW_006291231.1:176844-196611 GCF_000327345.1 Myotis davidii
GAATCGTAATGTAAATATCTGATATGCAGGATGATCTTAGGCGACCCCTGTGAAAGGGTCGTTCGACCGCCAAAGGGGTCGCAACCCACAGGTTGAGAACCGCTGTTCTAGGTTCTCAAACTTTAGAGAAGTGATTTGTCTTATGTGTTCTAACATGAAAGAGGTTTTCTGCCATTAAGGAGGACACAAGGAGGTGAAGAGAACATAATGTTAATACCGAAATATGCCTTATATAAGAGACAATTACATATTACATAATGGAAATAAAAATTATCTTTTCTTTATATGTTCCATTTTCTTGTTTTAGAAAACTCCCGGGCTTAATAAAACCTGAATTTTGTTCTTTAAACATTGCCTCAGAAGTTTTGCTAGGGACAAGGTGATTAATTCTGCATTGATTTCTGGACACCAGAGAGCACAGCTCAATAGGCCCAATATTAAAGCCAGATATCTTAACACTGACTTTTAGCTCAGTTTAAAGAGAACAGCTGTTTTCACTCCAGTATCTACTCATCATGATGAACTAACATTGCAGTGTGTTGTATCCTCTTTTGGCATTAAGCCTCCAGGCCAGAGACACACTCCTAACAATATTAGGAAGTAAAACAGTAAATCTGTGTCTGGTCAAGTCAGACAGCCTAATTAACCCTTCAGTTTATCGTTAAATAGAACAAATGTAGACACGAAAGGCTTTGTCGCATTGATTACTGGATAACCAAGATTTCTTACCTATCCTTAAGTATCGATAATATCGGATTCATTTACCAATTTCATTGTCAGAATGTTACAAAGGCTGCTGAGGTTTAATTCTCTTGCATTCACAAAAGAAGGAGTAATCTATCGTGGAGTGTTGGAGCAAAAATGTTCCACTGTAAATAGAAATTTTGAAATGTTCTTAGCTAAAGAACTGAAATTAAAGCAGGACAACTTTTATCATAGCCCAACAAAGCCACCTATATTCATGACAACAGCAAATGTTTATTATTTCTTTGGGTTTCTTATAGATACAACTTACTTTCTAAGGAAGGTAAGATAATTCTAGGATTTTTTGGTTAGTTTCACCATTATGACAAAAGTAAAATGTATAAGAAAAAGAAAAGTTATTTTGTAAGAACTTAATGCTAGCAGGGACATTGTTCCTCACACACGTTCCTGGCAGTGTCCTGGTTGTGCCTACCTCTGAAAGCCGTCTGCTTACCTCTCAGGTAACTCTCCTGGGTAACCCCAGGGCTCTATTTCCTTGACAAGGAAAACTGAAAATATCCGCAGGGGAATGAAACAGTGTTTCAATCTACCAAGCAAAGTAATTCCAAAGGGTTGATGGACGACAGGTAAAAAATGTCAAGTGTTCCCAAAATTAAATAGTTCAGTCATAAATCATTCAACTCAGGCAAGAGCGAAAATAAGAGTGCTTGTCCTAACAGCCGCCAGAAAGGAAGGACACATTCCAGCCGCAGTGACAACATTGCTTCCTCCGGCAATCCCTGACAGCAACGCGTCTGAGAGCACAGGGAGGACAAAATAGAAATATCTACCTTTAATGGGTGGAACCCCATGACATATTTCCAAAGAGAGAGCTCATGCAGAGAGGAAAACCAAACCAAACCATAAAACCAGAACTGCATCTTTCAACAGAAAAATCCCCGACATGCCTATAAAAACGATCAGAGCACTGAGCACAGCAGTCACCTTTGGCTGAAAGAGACCAAGTAATTGCAAAGGTATGGGAGTGGGATTTTCTTGGCAGGATGCACACACCAAGAAAATAAAAGACCTTAAACAGGCTCAAGGTAACAGATGTCAGTTTCATCATCTAGCTCTGAGTCACTGTGTACATGTGCTGGAAGCTACTAGCGTTTTGATTGAAAAATAATACCGTCACTGGCATATTCCTCTAAAACAGTGGTTCTCAACCTTCCTAAGGCCCGTGACCCTTTAATACAGTTCCTCATGTTGTGGTGACCCCCAATTTCATTGTTACAAATTGAACACAATTCACATAGTGATTAATCACAAAAACAATATGTAATTATAGATCTGTTTTCCGACGGTCTTAGGCGACCCCTGTGAAAGGGTCGTTCGACCCCAAAGGGGTCACGTTCCACAGGTTGAGAACCACTGCTCTAAAATGTTGTGTGTTTGTGTGAATATGTATTTTGTTTTTCTCCACAAATGAAAGCATATTTTATACATACATAGGTACTATTCTGAACCTGATCTTTCTGCCAAAAATATACTTTGAAAATATTTCTGTTAACTCAAAAACATCAGCTTCACTGAAAGGACTAAATGATACTACATTGATTGGATGTCCCATAATTTATCCAACCAATCATTAACAGTAACAATGCTTTTACAATTAAAAACAATGCAGGGACCCTCTTTCTGGGGTTATATCTGTATGAATATATCTTTGGATAATTTTGTAATACTGCATTGCTTGTCAAAATTTGTGTTCCTAATTTTGATAGAACTCAATCAAATTTGTTAGAGTTAATCCACCAGCAAAACTTTGAGGATGTCTGTTTATATATACCCTCACCCACAATATATTTGATCTTTGGAGAATCTGATAGGCGAAATGGTATTTCATTTTTGTTTTAATTTTAATTTTCAAAACATTAATAGGTATTAATGTTTTGAAAATTCATTTTCAGTGCCACTTGTATTTATTTTTAAAAAATATATTTTATTGATTTTTCACAGAGAGGAAGGGAGAGGGATAGAGAGTTAGAAACATCGATGAGAGAGGAACATCGATCACCTGCCTCCCGCACACTTCCCACTGGGGATGTGCCCGCAACCAAGGCACATGCCCTTGGCCAGAATCGAACCTGGTACCCCTCAGTCCGCAGGCCAACGCTCTATCCACTGAGCCATACCGGTTAGGGCAGTGCCATTTGTATTTAAATGTGAATTTGGCTTGTTTATCTTTCATTGATTTGTAGAAGCTCATTATATTCCACATTTCATCAAATCTAAGACATCATTAATTGTAACAAAAAAAATCTGTCCTTTAAGTTAAGAAACAGTGCTTTTTTATCAGCTATAATTTTTAATTTGAATATATTAAATGATCCTTTTACCCTTAAGTAGGCAGATATTTTTGTCATGTTTCACTCTCTCACATACCGACAGGAAATAAACCAAATTTCCCCAATGTCTGACTCTTCAGAATCATTGCAACAGAGTCCTCCGTGTTCATGGTTTTCCACATGACGGTGTCTCTGTGCAGTCAGAGGACTGGTATTGAAGTATTTCTTTTAATCCGTTACTCAAAGAACTAAAAGCCTGCAGGGCTGGGCTCTGAGAGGTGACATTTAATGCTGTTGACATTCCAGCCTGCTCTTGACCCCAGCCAGCTGCAGGAATGTTGCTAAAGGAGTCTAATATCCCAACCTTCCCTCTCCTCCCACAGACATCTGTTTCTACAGATGACACCGGGAAGCTTCCGGACATCCTCATTCCAGAGATGCTGAAACGAGGGGAAGACGTGAATACAGTGAACACAGTTCTCAATAAGAAAACTGGACTTTGCATTAGGGGTTGTAAATATCTTTCTCAGGCTGGTACTTTTATTTTGACTAATATTTTTTATCATCAAGAACGTTTACATGTTCCTGTGGTCAAATGTATCATTTTTTAAATGGATGGAGTATGAATTTTGTGTCTGGAGCTTGCCACAAAAATATTATAGAAAAAAAGCCCATACTTCCCAAGGAACAGTTTTGGGTTTTTTTTTGTCTTTTTTACTTTTAAATTTGTGATCTAGGGTATAGGACATAGGGTATGTGTGTATGTTGTGTGTTCAGTAGAATGTCTGAGGTAGAATTTCAGCTTTTTCTCAAACTACCCAGGTTTTCCACTATCATCATATACTACTAAATTTTCACATCTGTGTTGGTTTATTTTATAGTTTAGCTTCCTTTCTTTTATACACTGATTTATCTATATTCTCTGAAAGTATAATACAATTATCTTCTGTAGTGAAACTCTATGAACTATAAATCTTACTGTAATATAAGTGGGCTTTCAATTCTCCTTTTTCTTAAGTTTTCTGCCTTTTTGAGTGCTTTCCTCATTAGTTGAAGTTACAATCACTTTATTCTCTTTATTGTCACAATATTGAATTTACATGATTTAGAGAGTTGCAATCTCTAGAATACCAATTTACTGTCTGAGAACAATGAACTCATTCTACTTATTAAAATCTCATTCTATGTTTTTAAACTTTCAAATACATAAGTCCTGTTCACTTATATTGTTAAATTTATATCTCACTATCTTACTAGTTTATTGTCATTGTGAATAGGTTTTATTTAACATTTTCTAAGCAGGTATAATGAGCATAGAAAGAAGCTGTCGATTTTGTAAACATGCTGATTACTCCAAATTCTTCTTAGTATTAATATTTTTTCCAGCTCATTCTGGCTCCAAAGCCTATACTCTATTATACTCTACTGCATCCACATCAAATGCCTGCTCTCATAGGTGCTTTCTCCTCCTGGAATCTCTCCTCTTCTTCAGTCTTCTCCAGGTTAGCTTTAATGTAAACACCACCGGCTGTGTGTTTGCTTTCATGGCCTATCTCTGGCCTTCTGTACTACACTGGTTTGCTCTTGTTTATAGGTGGTCTGCAACTTTAAATATTACATGTCTTGTATTCCCAGCACCTAGTAAAGTGTGCAATCTATTGAATGTGATCAATAAATACCTATTAAATGAAAAAAAAAACTAACACAAAGAATAGAAATTCAGTTTTAAGAGCCCTGGGTTCTATATCTTTGCATTTTATTAGTGGTTAGTACACTTCCCTGCACATAATAAATACTCAATAAAGGTGAACTACTGGCTCACTATACTCCTTATACTTTTAAATATGCCAGTGCATATACTAGTAGATGCTACTTCTTTTAAAATAATCCTTGAAGTTGTTAGGTTTCCCTTAGACTTCTCCTCTCTAGTCCATGGTCGTGCAAAGACAAGCAACAGTTAGGCACAGGAATGTATTCAGAGGCTAGAGCTACTTTTCCTCAGACCCAACAAACATAGGGTTTTGTCATCTTACACCACAAGGAAGTGGAACAGAATTGAAAAGTCAAAGGACAGTTGGACATATGAACAACGGGAAGTCACTGACTGAATGAGTATCATCCTTTTGAGGTCCACCGTGATGACCACCACTGTTGCTAGTAAGAGAACATCTTAGAATAAATGCCTGGATAAGAGGGGGGAAAGGAGAATTGACATCTGCATTTACCCAGCATTCTACACTTCCCGTGATTTCACAATCATTCTGTTCCTACCTTTATTTTTTTTTAAATATATTTTTATTGATTTTTTACAGAGAGGAAGGGAGAGGGACAGAGAGTTAGAAACATCGATGAGAGAGAAACATCCATCTGCTGCTTCCTGCACACTTCCCACTGGGTTTGTGCCTGCAACCAAGGTACATGCCCTTGACCGGAATCAAACCCGGGACCCTTGAGTCTGCAGGCCGATGCTCTATCCACTGAGCCAAACCGGTTAGGGCATGGACTGAATGTTCTTGAGCATCTCCAGGAAGGCCTGTGGGGATGGTGCCTCCACATTCTGGAAGGTGTTCTGGACTCTGCGGTACAGGAAGAAGTATTTCGCCTTCAGCCAGATGAACCCGAAGTGGTTCTCATCAAACAGGATGAAGACTCCAGGTAAGCGACTGGTGAAGGTGAAGCCACTTCCTAAGGTATCAGTAACAGTGTCCACCCATAGAAACACATCCTGCAGGTTCGGGGGTAGTTCTCTTGAGCGCACGCCCACTGGCAGAACAAACGGGACAGGCTGCTCCTCCGCAGCTGCAGCCCCGAACTCCCTCACGCTGGGCTGGGCAGGGCTCTGCCAGCCATGGCCCTCGCTTTCCTCAGTCCCGTCTTCTTGCTGCTGCTGCTCCGGGATCACCTGCTCGTCGATCTCCTCGACCACGTGGGAGAGCTCGTTGAAGTTGCGGAAGATCTCGCCATCTGGCAGCTGGATGCGGTGCATGAGGTGGATCTCTAACACCTTGGCTGTTCCGGTGACCCTCGTGACCCTGGCATACTTCCCATGGAAGCTGAGCAGGGCAATCTGTAGGCCGAAGGCATCGCAATTGCCTTGGAAGAGGCCTGGCCTGGTGAGGTTGTCCGGGTGGCTCTGCGGGAGGTAGAGGCGGCGGTAGGTCAGGTTGTCCTCCTTTACCAGCGCCCAACTCTGTCCTCCCCAAAGCCACGCTAGTGAACCCGCTTGGTGGTCTGTCCTCTTGCACAGGGCGGTGAATCTGTCCTTCTCCATCAGAATGTGGCCGTGGTGGGCCTGCTGAGGCGGCCTTCCATGCACTCCACCGTGGCTGATTTCCTCTCCGTTAGGCGAATTCTGAACGAGGGCTTGAAACGCATTGGGCCATCCACATGGGTGTCAAGGGAAAGCTCGTACATCCAACCAGTAATGCCTAAGCCGTCCACCACGACATTCAGCAGTGTTCTATAGCCACGATCTAGCTGCCACAATCCCAAAATGTGTCTGTATGGGTGGAATAGCTTCGCATAGACTTCTCGAAAAGACATACCAATCATCTCCAGGTTCTGCAAGTTTTCACGAATGCCAAACTCCTCCAAGTAGCGCCGTCTCCAGATGCTGTCTGTGTGCAGGATGTGTTGGAATTTGGTGCAGGCCTGGGCCAGGCTGGCCCACAGCACCCCGCTGCCGTGTCCGGCTCCACGTGCTTTTCTGCCGGGGCCAGGGCCGATTTGCCATCGGCCGCTGCCATCTCAGCTGGGCCCTGGCACTCCCTGACGACACCAACGTCCCCTTGAAGAGCCCACACCGCAGAGGCAAGCGCACTCCTCCATGCCTCCACGTGTAACAGCCACCGCAGTGTGAGCTGCTGCTCCTCAGCCTGGCCTTAAGCTGGCTCTGTCCGCCCAAGAGTCCAGCCACGCCCCCAGGGCCCAGCCACGCCCCCTCAGAGAGGAGCCAATTGTAGGACTTTAAACCCATTCCGGAGGAGAAACCGGATGGCGGCAAAGGCGAACACTTGCCTTGCACAACCACTTCAAAAATACAACCAAGAGACGGAAAGGACATCATCCAGAACACCAGGAAGGCTGGCTGAGGGGAAACTCCAGAGAAACGCATACCGAGACTCAGAGGAGGGCGGTGCGGACCTAAAGTACTAAGGTAAAGAGGCGCAGGCGGAGCGGGCTGGCGGCTGAGGGCGCGGTTGCCGCCTTCAATCGGGAGGGAGTCTCAGGCTCTGAGCTCCAGTTCCGGGCGAGTCTCTAGGGACCCAGACTCATACGGGAGAAGCGGACCGTCTGGCATCGGTCGGAACCGAGGGCAGCTTTCCCTCCAAGGGGCCTGCAGCGACCACTGGGACACTGAGAAGCAGAGCCCTGTTCCTACCTTTAAAACACAAGTAAGGACAGTTATTATCCCAACTTTACTTATAATGTTATTTAAACACTCCAAGATAAAATTATTTTTGCAAAATGATGAGGCCAACAAGTAATATAACGGGCACCAGGAGTTAAGTTTTCTGAACCACAATCCAATATTCTGACATATTTGAATATTGCTGTACTTGCAGCCAGTTTTTTATTCACAATTGCTTGTTTTATGATCTGAGGGTATATTTGTTAAACAGTACTACCACCTGCTGGTAAGTTTTCCAATAATTTACATTATAGCAAATCCTAAAATGGCAAAACAACAATAAGAAATGTAGTTGTAATAATAAATTGGTTATTTTTTTAAATCTACTATATTACAGTGGTTCTCAATCTTCCTAATGCTGCGACTCTTTAATACAGTTCCTCATGTTGTGGTGACTCCCAATTTCATTGTTACAAAGTGAACATAATTAAAGCACAGTGATTAATCACAAAAACAATATGTAATTATAGATGTGTTTTCCGATGGTCTTAGGCCACCCCTGCTTTAATTATGTTCAATTTGTAACAATGAAAATACATCCTCCATATCAGATATTTCCATTACAATTCATAACAGTAGCAAAATTAACAGTTATGAAGTAGCAACGAAAATAATTTTATGGTTGGGGGTCACCACAACATGAGGAACTGTATTAAAGGGTCACAGCATTAGGAAGGTTGAGAACCACTGCTCTAGGTCCTTTCATCAGAGCCCCCACCTCCACGCATGATCGAAGGGAAAACAGCTGTGGCAGGAAACCCCTTCAGTGGTCACAGAAGTCAACAACAACAAGGACGGGCGAAAACCAGATCAATCCAAGATGGAGGAAAAATTGACCAGAAACTGACCCCAAAGCTCATTATAATGAAAACTGACACCACACATGGAAGGAAGTTCAAGGGATGCAAATGCCTACACTCCTGGAACAGACCATATTAGGGACAAGACCCCTCCCAACTAGAAAGCAGTCGGAGTTGGGCACCATAAAATTCAGAAACAAATCACCCTTGGAAACACATAAAACCCCAAGAACTGACTGACCCCACAAGCAACTCACCAGATCACTCACATCCACTGGATGTATACTTTTACTTTCACAGTGGTACCCTGTGAGTTTTGTAACCAGGGAGACAGCAGGTGACTCAACCTCTGATCTTGTCCCCAGGAACCTGAGTCCCAGCCTGTTTTTCTTTACCTGAATAAAACTTGCTTTCACTCTCACGCACACTTGTTCTTGAATTCTTTCCTGTTTGAGTCAAGAGCCTGGAGGTCCTGGACTGTGCTGGGGCAGGGCCAGCCCCAGCATGAAGTTATGGGATATCATGGAGAAGAGTAAACTTAAGGACTTTAACTCTTCTGGGGAAGAACTTAGTGCATTTTTGTTGGACACAGCATATTTGTCTTATGATAGGCAGAATTATGACCCTGTTATTTGACGAAGTATGGTTTAAGTAAGATGTGGATGGGTACCAAGTTGACAACAGGCGGACTTGTGATGGTTAATTTTCTGTCAACTTGAGTGAGCCATGGGTGTTTAGTTAACATTATTTCTGGGAGTGGCTGTGAGAATGTTACCAGATAAAACCAGCAGAGTCAATAGAGTTCCTGCCCCAGTGTGGGTGGGCACCATCCAATCTGTTGAACAAAAAGTAGAGGAAGGAGGAATTGGCCCCATTTCCTGCCTCGCTGATTGAGCTGGGACATTGCATCTCATCTAATCTTCTCTGCTCCTCAGCTGGGATTTACAGCATCAACTGCTCTGGTCCTCAGGCCTTCAGACTCCAGCTAAATTACATCACAAGCTTCCCTGGTTCTCTAGCTTGCAGATGGTATATTGGAGGCAGAAAAGTCCCACATAGCTACGTAAGTAAATTTCTCATAAATTTCCACATATACACATACATTCCCTCCGCTCACCCCCACTTACATATCATATTTGTTTTGTTTCTCTGGAGTACCTTAACACACTAGATTTCTCTCCCGAACACTCTCATTATATCATTCTGGATGCACTCAAGAAAAAAGTGTTATTTTTAATGAGCACCCCAAGTGATTCTCATGATGAAGAAAGGTGCAAAGCTCTGACTTTGCAAAAGATTTATCCTGTCTCTACCCATAGTTGGTTCTGATCAAGGTCAAAGAACTTTTCTAAAACTCAGTCCTTCAGAGGAGAAATATGGGGACTGTAGAAGAATCCAATCACTAGATATTCTCTAAGAAATTTCCACTGTGAACATCATCTTTCCAAAATAAAAACATATGAAAAAACTGATCTATGAAGACAAACCCTTTATGTGGTAACTGAATTTTCACAAACGTGATAGTTAGAAAAAGCTTGTTTTAATATTTATTCAGCAATGTTGTACTTCCAATTAGTTATCCCACTGTACCATGAAAGAATTGTCAAAAAATTAACTTTACAAAGTAAAGGAAAAGAAGGACAAAATTTTGTCAATATCAGTGAGTCTAGAAAGTAAGATTTAAAGTAATTTTGAACTAGATGTTTGTCATAATCCTTTACTTACTCAGAGTCTAATTGAACAATGTCACAGCAGAAAGATAACAATCAGGAGAAACTGTTAAGAGATCCTTGGCTGTAACTGCATTAGCTTGCAGACGCCAGATGCTGAGGTCTAATTAAAAAATTAGTGATGCCGAAACTGGTTTGGCTCAGTGGATAGAGCGTCGGCCTGCGGACTGAAAGGTCCCAGGTTTGATTCCGGTCAAGGGCATGTACCTGGGTTGCGGGCACATCCCCAGTAGGAGATGTGCAGGAGGCAGCTGATCGATGTCTCTCTCTCATCGATGTTTCTAACTCTTTATCTCTCTCCCTTCCTCTCTATAAAAAATCAATAAAATATATTTTAAAAAAATTAGTGAAAAATAAGCCTTATTTGGGGAGTGTTGGGCACGTAAATAAACGACACTAGAAGGAAGCGGAGGCTGGTTTAGGACACACTGACCTGGGGAAAACCATTAACTGCCTTATAGATCTATTTTCCATCACATCATTGGCTTGTGAAACCATTTATGACTCATTAAAATAAAGGACGAGAATAAAGAAGCTCTGTGAATCCTGCTCCCCACTGCTTTATCCTAAGACCCGCCAGCATTTAGTATCATATGGAGAGCTAAACGTTCCATGTGGCGAACAGACAGATTGTCCGGGAATGGGCTGCTTGGAACTGAGGTAGCTGGTCAGCAATAAGCTTTGCCAGCTCATGTGCAAGAGTTCTTCATTCATAGCATGCCTTCATCCGGTCCTCAGTAAGTCTTCCTCCTCACCCTTCCTTATGTTGCACATCTCCAGCTGATGTATGACTTCAAAGCTGCCCTTCAGTAGCCAGATTTTACCTCTGAAAGAATGTGAAACCGGATCCGAGAGTCTCAGCCGGCAGTCACATTTCCTGTTGACTGACCTGCTCTGGCCAAAGTGACAACAGAGCGTAGTCTACTTTGAAACCTGGCTGTGTTCCAACTAGAACATCCAACTGCTGTCTGAACGGGAGTGGTTTCTTGGGTGCCTAACACCAAACTCAGAGGAGTTAATTTTATTGATTGGTCCTAAGTACTAAAATGTAAAAAAACAAAAACAAAACCTCCATTTGAACCACAGAAGAAAAGCAAGCTCTGTTCTAAACCCAGTGAACAAGTCTGCATTTTAACAAGAGCTCCAAGTGGTTTGAGTGCACATGAAAGTTTAAGAACCACAGTGTTAGGATAAAAGTCCAACTCCTTCCATGGCTCACAGGCCCTTCATGAAGTAGCCTCACTTACGTTTCCTGCTTCTCTTAACAATCCCCATCCGTCCAACCTATGAAGATGCTCTGAGGGCTCTTCCAACTAGATTCTCAGACGTCTGTGCTCTTCCTGAATCCTCTTTCCCACACCACGCCCAGCTGTTCACAGTGTTATGCTTTTTTTGTTCTCTGTCAAGGATAGTTCTTTTCCCCTCTCTTGTTCCTTTCATCTATAAATAATTTCTACTTCTTAATACCGAGGAAGATTTTACACTCCAAGTAATGACATTTGCATTTTAAAAATGCTGTTATTCTCTATATAGCTGCTATGTAGATACTAGGAGATCAGTGTCAGTAAACCGAGTAGGTAATGATAGAAGCCTGGACAGAGATTGTGCAGTGAAAGTGGGGAGGATAGAATACATTTGAATGGCATTAAAGAGGTAAGGTTGATGAAACGGGTTATGAACTGAACTGTAAACTCATTGGCTGAAATTTTAACACCTTAATATCTCATTATATCCAACCCATCGCTGAAGAAATTATAAAAAATAGAGTATTATCTTCGTTGGCCAGTGCTCAACAAGGAGGACATGTTCAGTTAGAGCATGAAGACTGTGAAGCCCAAAAAGCCAGGCGAGATCTAGTGCAGCATCTCTGAGGCACTCTTGTAGCTGGAGATGCATTCAGGCCTGAAGGCCCAGCTAAGGGAGCTGACTATAACAGCGGCCAAGGAAATTGAAGTGAATGGGGATCAGAAAGCTATTAGGACCTTTGTTCTCATTCCTCAACTGAGATCTTTCTTAAAAAACCAAGTCTGGTAAGTACTTGGAAAAAGGTTCAGTGGGAAGCACATTGTCTCTAATGCTCAGAGAAGAATTCTGCCTAAGCCAACTCGAAAAAAACTGTACAAAAAAAAGGGGGCAAAAGTGTCCCAGAAACCACACTCTGACAGCTGTGCACATGTGATCCAGGAGGCCTTAGTCTCCCCAAGGGAACCTGTGGGCAAGAGAATCCAGGTGACTCACAAAGGTTTATTTAGATAAAGCGCTGCAGAACCATGTGATGTGGAACACAAGGCTGAAACTTTTTCTGGTGTTTATAAGAAGCTCCTGGGCAAGGTTGTTCATTTTAAATTCCTGGAGTTTTAGTTTAAACAAAAATGACCAAATAAAGTACCATTCACCAAAAATTAAAAAAGAAAGTAAATTTCATCGTCTAATTTCTAAGACATTCTGGAAATGAAAGGAGCTCCTCCCCGGGTAATGAATAAAGTCCCAAGGAGCTAAAGGGTAGTCAACCTATAGGGGCTCTTCTTCCTGAAGGGATCACCGTGGTCTGGTTACGTGACCTATTTATTACCTAAGAGAGAGACTTGCAAATGTTTTGATTACAGTTTATATCATTTTGCTTTTTTGTTTTTATATTGTCAAGAAAATATCATAACGCCTCTTTAATACCATGTACATTCAGCACGGATCGAAAGCAAACTTTGGAAATAAAGACCACCCCCTAAAGTAAGGTGACTTCAAACCTACCCTAAATCAAATGAAAACCAAGTCCTAAAAGATCAGTGAGGAAGAAATAACTTGAAGATTGACGCTACAAGTAATAGGGGCTTGAGAAACACCCTGGACTTCCCAGAGTCTCTCTAACAGCATAAAATCAAACCTGCACAAGTCCAATGTGGTCAGTGAGTAGCTTGGCTGCTTGATAAAACAAAACATTCTACAATGTTTTTTAAAATAATGTGCAACATGAAAAAATTCTAGACATACAAAAACTAAAATATTGTTGTGCACATTAAAGTAAAAAGCAATCAATAGAAACTAACCCTAAAATAGCCAAATTGGTGAATTCAGCAGTCAAACATTTAACACGGATATTATAAATATGTTCAAAGAACTAAAGGGAAACTGTTACAGTGGATGAACAGATAAGGAATATGAGCTGAAAAGTGGAAATTATAAAACTAGCAAGGAAAATTCTATTCTGTCCATGAATGATTAAATATGACAGGAATTTCATTTCCCCCAGAAGTAGAAAACGCAACAAAATAGATTACACAATTGATTTCAGATGTTATGTAACAGGCAGGAAGTAACTATTATCCCTCAGAAAAGGGAAACAAAGTAAGCCAGATAATTGCCAGAGGCATTTCTTTATCACACCGCAGAGAGGGGCAACCCTATCAAGCTCTGTTATTTTTTATTATGTATAATAAAAAAAGTGTAACATGCTAATTAGACCAGATGTTCTTCCGGGTGTCCTTCCAGACGACCTTCTGGATGAAGCTGGGGCTGCGAGGGAAGCCCGGGTCCCGGGTGCCAGAGGGAAGCCGGTGCTGATAGCCAGGGGAAGGAAGGCCTACTCTTGCATGAATTTAGTGCATTGGGCCTCTAATATATACAGAAAAGAGGATGCAGGGAGACATGAACAGCTAGGCTCAGTAGGGCAGAGTAGTGGGAAAAAGGAAGCTGCAGAGACAGACAGAATAGTTCCTTCAGATATTTGGCTGAGTACTGATCTCATATGTATGAGAGAAATTACCCAAGACGAGAAAAGAAAAACTATGGAAAATAGTAGGTCAAACAATTCCTACAATTCACAAAGGGCTAAGGGTAATTTTTGATTCCACTAGCCAGAGTTTAAAGACTCTATGATGCATTGGATAGAGTCCACAGATGGGTATGAACTTACTGGTGGGGCTATCTTGAAGTAGGCCCACACTAAATAATCTTAAAATCAAGCCTCAAGAGTCTAAAATTAATATGAAACTAACTCCGACATTCTTTAAAGGAATACAATTCAGTGCAGCCCTCAACAATACCCAGCAACCAAAAATAACCAGACAGGCAAGGAAGCGGGAAAATACTACCTATACCAATAGAAAATCATCCAGAGAAGCAGACCATGAAGTGGCAGAAGTTACTGATGTAGCAGTAAGGATGTTTAAAAGGCTATGATAAAGATTATCAATATTCAAGTATGTCGAGGAAAACATGAACATAAATTAGAGAAATGGAAAATAAGATGCAAACCAAACTTATAGAGATGAAGAATACAGTATTTGAAATAAAAATATACTACCTGGGATTAAGAAAAGATTATAATATAGTGAAGAAAATATCAGTGAATAAAGAAAATAAAGACAGGAAGCAAAACTGTACTTATTCTCAAATAACATGTTTGTCTACATAGAAAATCCTAAGAAAGCCATAAGAAAAACCACTGAAATTAACAAATAAATTTAAGAAAGGTTTATGGAATACAAGATAAATATACTATATAATAGCTACAAAATTAGGAAATAATTTTAAAAATCCAAAAGATGCAAAAGCATAAAATAATTAGGAATAAATTTAAACTATAAAACACTATTCAGAGAAATTAAAGATCTTAATAAATAGGGAAATAAAAATGTTTGTTAATTGGAAGAGTAAGTTTTGTTAAGATGTCAAGTCTCCTCAGATTAATTATGGATTCAATGCAGTCCCAAACGAAATCCCAGCAAACATACACATATACATCCATGGAACAGAACTGGGAATTCAGAAATAGGTATGCCAGTACACGAATGTATGGTCAATTGTTTTTTGACATTTGTACCAAAATAATCCAAAAGGGAAAGTTTTTCAACAAACTGTGCTGAAATAACTAGATATTATAGTCATTAAAAAAAACCCCAAACCTTGGCTTCTACTTCAAATTTCATACCAAGCACAAACCTTAATCTGAAATGGATTAGAGACCAAATAAAGTTGAAACCATAAAAATTTTGGAATCATATTTGGATCAGTGGTAGCAAAGACTTCTTAGACAAGATAAAAAAATCACTAACTATAAAATACAAATAAAGGTCAATTTGATTTCATCAAGATAAAAACCTTCAACTCTTCAAAAACACCATTAAGAAAGCCATGTTGAACAAGGAAAAAAATATTTACAAGATATATTTCAAAAGGATTTTGCATCCAGAATACATAAAGTACCCTTACAACCCAAAAACAGAAAAACAACCCAACTATTTAAAATAGGCAAAAGACTTAAGTAGACTCTTCACCAAATATAAACATATATGTTTATATATGTTTATATATATGTTTATGTGTGTATATACACACACACACATATGTATATATGAATACATATAGTCTGAAAGGTGTTCAACACTACTAGTCATCAGGGAAATATAAATTAAAACCACAATGAGATGCCACAAGATATCACCAGAAAGGCTAAAATTATTAATACTGATTATATTGAGCTTTGGAGAGAATGTACAACAACTGTGAAATTTCAAACTTTGCTCTTGGGAATGTAGAATTAATAAACCACTTCGAAAAGTCACTTGCCGGTTTCTTTTAAACATATATTTATCATATGACCCAGAAATACCATTCATAGCTACTTATTCAAAATAAATAAAAACATGACCACACCAAGAGCTATACACAAATAGACAAAGAGCATGTGAATAGATAAATGAACTGTAAAATTCATATAAATACTAGTAATAAAACCAAACAAATAATTAAACTATGACACATGCAAAAACATGGATGAATTAAAAAACATGCTAGAAAAAAGAAGCCAGCTACGAAACAGCAAATACTGTATAACTCCAGTTATATGAAGTTCCAGAACTGACAGTATTAGATTAGTGGCTGCATAACGGTGGGGAGGAAGACTGACTGCAAAGGGGATTGTGGGAACTTGCTGGAGGTGATGGAAATGTTCTGTCTTGATGATGGGTACAGAGGTATATACATTGAAAACAATAACACATACAATGCAATCCTATATAATAAAGAGGTAATATGCAAATTAACCCTCATGCCCTCACAAGATGGCTGCCTATGACCAGGCCGGCAGGGGGGTTAGTGAGGGATGACCAAATGACTGAACAAACAGGCTGTGTGGGGCGACCAGGCCGGCAAGGGGGTTAGTGAGGGACGACCAAACAACTGAGCAGCAGGCTACATGGGGTGATGAGGCTGGCGGGGATGCCATGAGGGGCAACCAGGCCAATGGAGGGGCAGTTGGGGGCAACCAGGGCAGCAGGGGGGGGGGTTGGGGGTGACTAGGCTGGCAGAGGGGCGAGGCTGGTGGGGATGCCATGACGGGCAACCAGGCCAATGGGGGGGCAGCTGGGGGCAACCAGGGCAGCAGGGGGGGGAGTTGCGGGTGACGAGGCTGGCAGAGGGAGGGGCAGTTAGGGGCGATCAGGCAGGAAGGCAGGTTAGCAATTAGGAGCCAGGGGTCCAGGATTATGAGAGGGATGTCTGACTGCTGGTTTAGGCCGGTTTAGGCCTAAACCGGCAGTTGGACATCCCCTGAGGGTGCCTGGATTGGAGAGGGTGCAGGCTGGGCTGAGGCCCCCCCCCACCCCGCATGAATTTCGTGCACTAGGCCTCTAGTTACTCAATAAAGTTTATTTGAAATAAACTCTTATTTTACTGCAAATCAATGAAAACCTGTACAAATGGTACCAGGCTTCTTGGCCAACCTGGGGAGGCATCCATTTGCAAAAAGATAAAATTAAATGATTAGTCAGAAAGAGCAATTATTTTGTTGAGTAGGCACAATTTTCCTTTCAATATTTTATTTCATTTAGATTGCTCTGATGTACGAATTTACTAATTCCTAATAAATTAATAATACTATAAAAAAGAAGAAATATTAGCCCGGTTGATCAAATGCTTGCACTGATACCCAATGAGCTGATCTCATAGTCAGCACTGCCACTGCTATGGTCTGAAAGTTTGTGCCCCCCAAATCCTTGTGTTGAAAGCCTAACCTCCAATGTGATGGTATTAGGGGGTGATTAGGTCATAAGCGGAGAGCCCTTATGAATGGAATTAGTGCCCTTAAAAAAAAGGCCAAAGAAAACTTCCCTGCCCCTTCCACCCTGGGAGCAAGGCAGGCCCTCACCGATACCACATCTGCTGCTGCCATAACCTTGGACTTCCAGCCTCCAGAATTGTGAGAAGTGTTTGTTATAAGCCACCCAGTTTATGGTATTTTTGTAGTAGCAGCCAGGGTGGACTGAAACAACCACAGGCTGTGAATCACTTGCTTTCCAGTTGGGTGAATCTTAGCTTTCTTCATTTTGCCAGCTGTCAGCGAAACTGATGCTTGGAAACACACTGATTTAGAGTAGCAATAAGCAACAGTTCTAAGATAAATACATCTTTTTAAAGTTTGACCAAAGGGTAACAATTCATAGTATCTCTTTATAGATTATACATCATATTATAGTTTAAAATAGTGCATTCTTGACCATTGTATTTTTAGGAGCATCATTTAAAGTACCCCTTATATTTTCATTAGAATAGCCAAATATAAATTGAAATGAGTATTTTAATAACTCATCTTCCCAGAGTGTATTTTTAAATATGTATTCCTAAGCAAATTTGAAATAAAAAATTACATCACAGATAAGAACAATGATGCATTTTAAGGGAAAAAATCGCATTATTCTTATTTATTCATTCAACATCTATTTGTTAAATACCTACAATGTTCTAGGTATTATTGTGGATTTATCAATGAAAAAGACAGATAAAGATCTCTATCTGCATGGACCTTAAATTCCAACAAGGAGAGGAAGACGTGAAGAATAAACGTGAGTGGTGAGCTCTCTAATATGTCAGTGTTAATAAGTGCCTTGGGGGGGGGGGAGTAGAAAGAAAAAGTAACCCAGAGTGAGAGCCCGCCTGCCAGACCTGGAGTGTGAAATCCCCACCCCCAATCATCGGGTGTATGCATTTTCCCAGCACACCAATGTTTTAATGAAACGATTTATGGTGCAAAACAGATCCTCTGTTAAGAATGCAAGATTGATAGTGCTCTCTGGCCCAATGTTTCTTATAGAATAAATGTTCCTTTGAATTGCCAATTTTTTGGAATTCCAGTTCGAATTAAGTTGCATTGATTTCTTCGTAACTTAAGTAGTTAAAAGAACAGTTCAATTAGGAAATTATAGGACATCTTTAACTTTTATTTTTTGGTGAATCTTTTTTTAGGTACAACAGTTGAGTTAAAATTTAACCATCATTTATTTCTCTGTTCAAGAAACCAGAAAATTATAAGATATTTCCAGTACAAGGTTAAAAGTAAAATCTTAACCTTGTACTGGAAATATTATTATAATTTATAATCATGATCTATGGGCATACATCTTCTGATTTATGATTTACCTTACAGCACATTAGTTAATTATGGGCAATTTAGAATGCTCAGTAGTTATAGAAGTTTAATACCTTAATTTTAAACAGAACTCAGTAATTTTTTTTATTACAAAACCGAGTAGACTTTGAAGTAGCTCAGGCACAGCTATCCCTGCTTCAAGGTTAGTAGTGGTTCATTGACCCCAAACAGCTAAAACCAGAGTGTGTATGCATGCTCCCTGGGTATAATGTGTCCAAGGTCAGCTTCAGTTGCCAGACAAGAGGCCCATTCTCTCTGGGAAGAAGTGGTTGTGACTAAAAGTGAGGATTCAGTAGAATGCTCCTACTGTAAACTTTGGGCCAGAGGGCACCTGACCCCCTAGACACCACATGACTGCAGAGGAAAAAAGCCATGTATCAGCATTTTCTGCTCTCCACAGCCCAGAGCAGTCAGATGGTTCCACGGTAGCTTTAGCACCAGTGACTAAAAAACAAACACCGCCTTCCCTCACCCCTGCCAAATTTAAAGAGTTTTCACAATGTGTGAAAAGACAGTAGTCTTATAAAAAATTTATTAAACTTCCCCAAATTTAATACTAAAAACATTGGGGAGAACAAAAATATTAGATAGAATCCACAGAACATAAAGAAAGCTAGACTCTCGGCATCTCCACGAATAACCAGCTGAAAACGTGGCCACCTCCCGCGCTTTGCTGCACCCACACCCGCCCCATCCCTCCAGGCCGTCATGCTTGTTTACTTAGTTCCAATGTTGCCCTCTTTGCACCTGTAATTAATGACAATGAACCCTGACAGGAAGGGGAGTGAAGAGGCCACCAGGGGAGCAGAAGACCGAAGTGTAAGGGCAGAAAGTTTGTGTAGCTGGCAAACTCAGGGTGTGCCTTTTAGAGTAATTAACAAAATCTCATTCTTGAGATCTTGGTCACGGGATGCACCCATGTTCATCACTCATCTGTCACTTTAACTTCACAGTAAATGAATGTGAGATTAACTTGTCAACTCAAGTTAAAAATCTAAGTGCTTTTGTCAAAATCATGAATTTTAATTACCTTCATGTTCAAGACTCCTTTAAAGATATATGATGTACTGTTGGCTGACTGGCAAAGGCATTCATTGTCTTACCCACAAGGTATGAAAAGTTTAAGATCTATCTTACCCTCTACCTCCTGTGTCCAGCTTAGCAAAGTGCCGGGAGCCGGTCCATCCTTGCTGTTTCAAGGGACCTGGCATATATGGCATACTGTTCTTAATATGTTTGCTCACCTTCTTGGCGCTATGTGTTTTAACCAAGGTCACCTCTCTGAGAAAGGTTGTTTCCCCAGGTAGGGATTTTCCCCTGAAGTTAGGGAGGGAATAAAACCTCTTAACTGCCAGGCGGGTAATTAATC
>NW_006291231.1:196815-198554 GCF_000327345.1 Myotis davidii
GCTGCTGATCAACTAAACGCTGGAGGACCTTCTCGGGGAATCAGAACAGGACCTTGCTTGGAAACCCTGCCAAGGCTCCTGATCACCTGAATGCGGTCCCCGGGTCATTCCTCCTTCGCCGACTCCGTCCACACCTTTGGGAACCCCTGGACCCGCTGGGGTCGGACCCCGGCAGCAAAGAACTACAGATGTACGAATTTAGTTCTTTAGAATTAATTGTTCAGGGCAGGAAGCCTAGAACGGAAACAAGACTAGAAGTTGGTTGGGTGGAAGAAGACAAGAGAAATGTGGTAGTCTCCTTCCCCACCTCCCCAAGCTAGAGAAGGCTAGGGGGCACGCACTTAGTTCAAATGCAGGCTGCTGGGAGCTTTGGGTATCACTACAAATGGAATTAATAGGATCTTTCTCATTGTTTCCATGGAAATTTGTACCTCTACAGAGTACTTCTGTTTTGCCTCCAAGTTAGTCCTTATTTCTTCTACTAAACTCTAACCAGCTTAAACTCAAGGATAATATTAAATTATCTCTGTGACTCTTGCCATCAACACTGCTTTGCACATGGAAATCAGGAAATAAGTGCCCATTGAACAAAAATGCTTAGTTATGTGACCTAGACCCAAGTAGTCCTCCAATCATCAAGTGTTCCCATACTGCTTTTAAAAGGCTGATGCTAATACCAGTTGTTTTATTATCAAAAAGTATTTTTAGCATCCTGCCTTGATATAATTAGACACCAAATATACAGCACTTATGTTCTAAAACTCCATGAAACATGTAAGACCCTCTTGGCTTAAGTACATGGTCTACAGAGGTACTGATCACTAGTAGTATCCTAAATGTATTCTTCTCAAATGTGCATGCATACTCACTCTCCTTTTAAAAGACGTACACACGAAGAGACACAGATAAGTTTTATGTTTAATTAGTTGCTTCACTTTACTGAAGGTGAATTTAAAATACAGCAATTAGAAATTAAATTATATGGGTTTATTCTATGTAAACAAAATCCCAGTCACTGGAATGAACTGCATTAGGCATATAAAGGTATATACTGTCTTTAGTTGAAACAGGTATTCCTACTTATCCAACATCAGGAGAATGTTTAAATGACAATCCAAAGTTTCAAGCATTTAAGGGGTAATGAGAAACTAAGTTTTTTGTCTTTTTCTTTTCTTTATTGATTAAGGTATTATGGTACATATGTGTCCTTATCTCTCCCTTTGCCTCCCCACCCCACCCCACTCAAGCCCTGACCCCCCTGGTGTCTGTGTTCATTGGTTAGGCTTATGTGCATGCATACAAGTCCTTTGGTTGATCTCTCCCCCTCACCCCACCCTCCCCTACCTTCGAGGTTTGAGCATCTGATCGATGCTTCTCTGCCTATGGATCTGTTTTTGTTCATCACTTTATGTTGTTCAATATATTCCACAAGTGAGTGAGATCATGTGATATTTATCTTTCGCTGACTGACTTATTTCGCTTAGCATGATGCTCTCCAGCTCTATCCATGTTGTTGCAAATGGTAGGAGTTCCTTCCTTTTTACAGCAATGTAGTATTCCATTGTGTAGATGTACCACAGTTTTTTAATCCACTCATCTGCTGATGATCACTTAGGCTGTTTCCAAATCTTAGCCATGGTAAATTGTGTCTCTATGAACATAGGGATGCATATATCCTTTCTGATTATTGTTTCTGTTTTCTTGAGACATATTCCTAGAAGTGGGATCACTGGATAAAT
>NW_006291231.1:198656-206352 GCF_000327345.1 Myotis davidii
AAAGAAGATGTAAAACTGTCATAATTCACAGATGACATGATACTGTACATAGAAAACCCTAAAGATTCCATCAAAAATTTATTAGACTTAATAAATGAATTCAGCAATGTAGCAGGATGCAAAATTAATGCCAATAAATCTATGGCATTTTTATACACCAATAGTGAACTTACAGAAAGAGATTAAAAAAACAATCCCATTTACCATGCACCAAATAATTTGAGAAACTAAGTTTTTAAAGGAGAACACTTTCTTTTAAAAATCATTTTGCTAGGAGATTCATTTTCTATTTCCATTCTCTTCTTGCCAATGTGCCAGTGTTTGGCCCTGTCTTTTCATTAATCAATGATGAATTTAAATGGTTTTGATAAATGCAATCTACCAGGAAAACAAGTGACTTTATAAGTCAATTCAATAGTATCTTGTGTGTGTGTGAGAGAGAGAGAGAGAGAGAGAGAGCGAGAGAGAGAGAGAGAGAGAGAGAGAGGCCATGTGAGAAAGCAGTGATGGTCAGTGTGGCTTTCAGAATCTAGTTAACAAGTTGCTACTGGCTACGGCTCTTATAAAGTGGAGAATGGGAAGACATTTTTATACATAACTGGCACTAAAGATAGGTTTTCAAAAATTGAAAAATTAAAACCAACAGCAGACACATTTTTAGGAGAATCAGGATTAGAACAGGGTCTCTTCGGGATCACTGTCAGTTACAGTGTTATTTACTATTTGCATGTACAGACAGAATAGACATTTCTGGACAGTGAAATACCAAATGGGTAAGGGGCGTGCTGTAAAGGCTATAGGGACTGACAGAAATACCCCAGGGAAGGTCAAGTTAAGGTGTATGGTAATGTCTTTAGAGGGAAGGGACTCCAACTACAGAGTCCACCATCAGTCATAACCCAGGATAGGTCATTTCTATGGTTCCTGCCACCTGAACCCAACACAGAGCTGTGGTCATAACAGTTATGAAGGAGGCACACGTGGAAGGAAAAGAACATCACAGCACCTGGCCTGTGCCTTATACAATGCTTTAAAAAAGTAACTCTTTTTGTAAGCGGTCATAGAATTATAGACTTTTCTCCTAATGTAGTAACTACTGAAGAAGTGTTGAAATACCAGAGTTCTACATATACATATTTTTGTTGGCCTTCTCATAACATGGTAAGGAAATCCATGCATTTTGGCTCTTCAACTTATTTCCTGAGACTAACAGCAAGGACAATGACCAAGACCGCCCTCAACAGTCCTCTGGTGTCTGCCAGGGACAGAGCTCAGACCTAGATGGAAAGGATCCATTTAGTTCACCCAAATGCTGGGAACACAGAAAGGAACGTCTAGAGGTTGTTGTACCTTTTCTTTGGTTAACGGTCTGTAAAAGTTTAAAATGATAAATGTTGATGTTTGTGATGGAAGACCTTTATTTCTCCCTATATACTTTTTGTATATTTAAAAATGTAGGAAGAAAAATATTTCCCCTTAAGTGTCACCTTTCCTCCATCAACCAAATAAAGAGAAAACATGTCTGGCCTATTTGAGAGAAGCCAGGGTGCACCCTGCTGTTTCGGGGTAATTTAATTATGCCGTGACTCACCAGGTTCTCATTTAGTCAGAGAACTGTGAAAAATGAAATCAACACTGCGGACAAGTTATGGCAAGGGGCAGGATTTAGAAAATTATCTTGCTGTCTTCCCTCGTGGCCCCTAAGCCCAGCATTCTGCATGTTGTCAGGAAGCACTTGCCAGTGGGAATGACGAGGTGATGCAACATGGGAATGCACTCAGTTTACCTCTGCCTGTTGGCATCCTTCTGTGTCTGCTTATGGTTTTTGTGACCAAGAGGGTTATTATTTTTTTCAGAGGTTATTTTAAAGTGAGAAGACAGTTTTAGAAATGCTATGGCCCTGGAAATGCATGAAGTCATTCTCAGATTACTCCATGAGGTAGACACCAGTAATCATCTTGATTGGGTCCTGGCTGGGGCACAAATTTTAAGTAACTCTCCTAAAGCGATGCCCCAGACAGGCCCAGAGCCACGTCTGAAACCCAAGACTCTGACTCCACAACCGCTGCCATGAAGAAACCCTGCCTGTGCGAACACTGGCGCCAGGTGGGCAAACAGCGAAGCACTGGTGGCAGCCTGAGGCCCACAAGCTGGCCTGAGACGGGCAGTGAAACCTGTGGTTTAAGGGAGCTCCTTGGTTTTAGTGCAAACCTCTACACATGTGCCTTGCCTGACTTTCCTCCTCAATCCTGAAACGATAAAGGAATATAGAAATGAATACACTTGTAAGAGTGGAGAGACTGGGAGGTGGTCATTTGGGAACTAGAAACTAACCATTTTCTGGAAGTCTGAAAGGACAGCACGTTTTTTAAAATGTCATTTTGTTCAACACTGTTTCGTTATAATGTGAAAGAGATGCTGTAGGAACTCAACTTGTTTACCTCAGTGAGCCTAGGGGACAATTGGCTTCATTACATGTCATTTCACTGAACTCATAGAACCTACTGGCGACATTGAGTGAGGACGCATTGTACATGGAAATCTGTCCATGAGAAAGAAGACCAGGAGGAAACCAAGATGCAGGTGAAAGCTAAACTCCCCAGGAGAACCCTGGAGCCCACTAAGCTCAGTAACGGAGGATAGGTGTGAAAGAAGCAAAATAAAATAGGAGTCTCTCTATAGAGAAATACAAATACCATACGGTTTCACTTACGCGTGGAATCTAAAGAACAAAACAAATGAACCAAAAAACCCAGAAACAGAGTAGCAGATACAGAGAACAACTGATGGTTGCCAGAATGGAGGGGGTTAGAGGCTTCGTGAAAAAGGTGACGGGATAAGCAGTACAAACTGGTAGCTACAGAATAAACACACGAATGTAAAGCACAGCACAGGGAATATTGTAATAACTATGGATGGTGCCTGGTGGTACTAGACTGATCAGGGGATTACTTTGTAAATTACATAAATGTCTAACCACTATTTTGTGCACCTGAAACTAATATCGTATGTCAACTGTAATGTAAAAATTTAAAAAAGGAGTCTCTCTATAGAGTGAACACATGAGCAAACACGCCTTCCACCCCCGCCGCCACCACACACACACACACAGTGCTTACCTCTCCCCATCATAAAACACACTTAACCTTTTCTAAACAAACTATAAAGAGCTGCTTAGAAAAAGCTACAGGTCTTGTGTGGGTGTGGATATCCCAGCAGTCCTCATTCTAGAACTGAGAGAACTCCTAATTCCCTAGGCAGTGCTCTGCCTCTGACCTCAAAGCTCATCCGTCAACAAGGCTGACTCAAAGGGAAATAAAAAGGAGAGGAAGGGAGATTCCAATCAGCCCCTCATTCAGGGGAAACCACTATGAGAAAAGCACAGGTTCATAGACAACAGAAGGAACCCATACAAAGTACTTGGTCTAATCAGTTTTTCATTCTTAAATTTGAGCGAACAATCACTGATTACTGGCCATGTGAAGATAATCAGCAGCAAAGGAAAAAAAATGAGGTTAACAGATAAAACTGACCTTTTAATATGTTTCTATTGATTTAATTTTTAAAAAGTTTTTTAGAATATAAAGATGTTCATTTAAATTTCATCACACTATTATAAGCTATTAACGGGAATAGTCATAAATCCGACTTTGTTCTTTTAAAATACATGACTGATTTTGAGGACACAGAAAGAAGCCCTGCGGTCTGGCACTTTTTGGCAATATTATTTACATGAAAAGTCATGATGCCGTGATGTATCTGATCTTCCACAAAGAAGATGGAAAAGGTTCTCTCTGTTGAGATTTCTTATTGAAGCTATTCATGTTTAAATGTAGGAATTACATCTCTTAGCACCAGAGAACGTGACATGATATGTTTAAAAAGCCCCGAAGAGGATCATCAGCAAATGCAATAATGGACATGAGGTGCTGCATCTACTGTCTCATCCTGATCTGACCCGGTCTCTGGTCAGAAGGTTTGAACTCCGGGTGTTCAAAAATGAGCAGCAGGTCACCCAGAGGCAGCCACGCAAAGGCAGAGTCGCTGAGGTAGTCCACTCTCTCAGGGCCTTCTTGGCAGCATTGGCAGCCTGTTACTGAAAGGCTCCAGCCTACAATGCCAGCGATGGCCCAGCAGGTGAGGATCACAGGGAGGAGGGAAGTGATGTGCTTGCTGGCTGTGGCCGGGGACAGGGCTGTGGCCTTGGACAGGGCTGTGGCTGTGGCAGTGGCTGATGCAGCTTTTGTGCTCAGAACTTCATCCTGGGGACACAAAACTTGTTTAAGCCACTTCCTATAGCCTCCAGTTGAGGTCCTAACAAGGAGATCGGTCATAGCTCTGTCACTCGCCAATGTTTTAACAGTCTGCCTTCACCATGCAACACTGTCCAGTTTCCATTCTTTGAGTCAAAGTGAAGAGCTATCTGTCCATCCAACGCAAACTCCCAGGATGCGCTGGTGCATCCATTGGACTCCTGCTTACACATCATGCTGCCCCAGCCTCCAGTTGAGGTCCTAACAAGGAGATCGGCCATAGCTCTGTCACTCGCCAATGTTTTAACAGTCTGCCTTCACCATGCAACACTGTCCAGTTTCCATTCTTTGAGTCAAAGTGAAGAGCTATCTGTCCATCCAACGCAAACTCCCAGGATGCGCTGGTGCATCCATTGGACTCCTGCTTACACATCATGCTGCCCTGTAGGGAGAGGGGGTTGCTGGTTGCAATCCTCTCTGCTTTAATGTCCAGCAGGATCTTCTCGAGCGCTTCCATCACGTATTTCAGAGCGTCTCTCTGTTGATTCCAGGCCTGTGTGGCATTCATCTCCAGAACTTTGATGGGTTTGACCTACTACAGGTATAATGAAGGAATGTGTTTCCATTGACTTGGCCTTGAATTTCACACCATGGCTGTCCATTAGGAGTGACTGTGAATTTATAGCTGAGAGAGATAGCACAGAGTGGAGCAGCCAGTTCCCAAAGCAGAAGCAAGAGCAAGAAGACGGGGCTGAATCCTAGAGACCTTTCCATCTCCACCTAAAGCAGGAGTGCACACACTGGCAGTGAGCCGGCTGCACCCCGCCCCTTGCCGCGCCTGGGCTGCAGGTCCGGATGTCCTCTGGTAGATGAATAAACTGTGATACATCCAGACAATGGAATGGAATGTTACCAGACAATGGAATGTTACTCAGTGCTAAAAAAAGAGAAAAAGAAAAAGAAAAAAAGTGCGCTATCAAGCACTGAAAATTACATGGATGAATCTTAAATGCATATTACTAAGTAAAAGAAGCCAATATGAAAAGGCATACACTGTATGGCTCCAACTACATGACATTCTAGAAAGGCAAAACTATGGGGACAATAAAAAGACCAGTGGTTGCCAAGGGTCAGGAAGCGTGCACTGGGGTGGGTGTAGGGCCTGGCAGAGGATGAAGGAGCAGAGCACAGAGGATTTTGGGGTTGTGAAAATATTCTGTATGACATTAGAATGATGGATGAATGTAATTTAATATTTGTCCATACTCATGCAATGTACAGTATAATGAGAGAACCTTAAGGTACACTATGAACTTTGGGCAATTGTGATGTGTCAATGTTAGTTCACCCTTGGTTTAAAAAAAAAAAGAGAAGAGGTATCATTCTGATCAGTGGTGTTGATAATGTGGGAAGACTCGGCAGCGGGTATATGGGAAATCTCTGACTACCCTCTCAATTTTTTGACAAACCAAAGCTCCTCTAAAAAAATAGTCCTAAAAATAATATTTCTAGAAAACAGAAAAAGTTATGAAAAGAGACTAAGGAATGGTAGTAAAGCATAAGAATAATAGAAAGAATGAGTCTTATGTATCCCAATTTTATGCATCACACATGCTTAAACCTTGCCATGTGATATGTTGGGTTTAAAAGTTCCTAATATGTGGTCGAACATTGGAGCAAATCATCAAATACAACCCTTCTCTAAGGATCTTTAAAAGAATAGAAATTCCTTTTTTGTCGCCAGTGGTTTAAAAGTGGCTCTGCTTTCTTGGGTAAACACCACAGAGACTCTATTCTGTATGTGTGTAAGCCTGTCCTTCAAATTTTTACCATTTGGTTTAAAAATCTGGAAAAAAACTTTTTTGCCGATATTTTACTAAATTTACCCTAAAACACCATATCATACTGTTGCTTTGTAAAAAGGGTGTGAAGTGACTGAAGAAAGAGGCAGACCACTCCAGATTGGTAGGTGGCAGTTCTAATAAGCAAGGGGACTTAGTATGAGGCTTGTCTTAGGCGACAGCAAGACCAGTACGTCTCCACACCCACCTGCCAGAACCTTAAAAATACTATATATGTGGAGGCCTTACCTGGGTTCAGTCCAGATGGTCTCCACACTTTACTCTCTCCGGGTTACATCCTTGAAACAGCTTGGGCTATGGGAGCTGTGGCGGAATATAAGTTGCAAGGATAGGGAGGAGTTACGGAGCCTTGGATGGCCCCAGGCCAGCCCTAGGGTCATCTGGCGGTCAGTCCCATCCAGATTTCCTCCAGCACGTACTGCTGTTCCTAAAGCTGCTTTGCTGGCAATTTAGATGGAAAATTCCACCTTTATTTCCCAGGTTTCCATCAGAGCGCATCTCCTTCTGTCAACAGTAAATGGCATCCATGACCTGTTGATTGTACATTCGTGATCCTTCACAGAAACGCAGTTTTGTCCATCGTGCACATGTCCCGGGTGAAATTATTCCGGACACCTGTTTACTGGCTACTGACGACCTTACATAGGAACACAGCTTGTTTTAGTAACACAGTGGCCCAGGAAGGGAGGTGGGAAAGGGGGTTTTGGATCCAGTGTGGCATGTGTGTGTGTGACAACTTGGACAAGACACCCAACTCCTTAAATCTTTGCTTCCTCAACAGTAAAATGCGAGCATTGACTCAATACTCTCCCTGAATCAGTCTAAATGCCCTGGGAATATTTTCAACATGAAGGGTGAAACATGATCTCCTTTGTTGTATGTCTGGGTATAACAATATAATTAGCTTTTGCTCTACCGTTCACATGAAACAAATTCCTAGGCACCATTACGAACGAACGTCTGTCCTGCCTCGTTGCAGCAGGAAGGCTCATACTTTAGAAGGGAAGCTGCAGTCTTTCTTGCTTCTCAAGCTCTCTAGCTTCCTGGCCTTTTCCCCACTAAGACTCGCGAGCCAACACTGTATTTTTTGGAGGAAAAGAGAACATATTACATGAAGGTGAGAATTAGCTTCACTTAAGAACCCCTTTTGAATGCTTTGGTCTATAACTTGGAAACTTTTTTCCCCTTTTCATTCTTCCATTTTAAATTTTAAAAATGTCAACCGATTAGTTTTTTTATTCACAAAAACAATAAAAATATCAAAAACAGTGATAGTTTGAGATTATACTCCCAAACTTTAAAATGCCAGGCTAACAAATTCCAGAATGTTGAAGCTTATTTATTTTAACTACTAGAAATACATATGTTCATTTTTTTTTGAAAAATCCTCACCCAATGATATTTTTCCATTGATTTTTAGAGAGAGTGGAAGAGAGAAATATCGATGTGAGAGAAACACATCAATTGGTTGCTTCCTGCATGTGCCCTGACCAGGGCCCAGGCTGGGGAAGAGCCTGGTTAGGGCTCATGCAGGAAGCAACCAGTTGAGATGTGTTTCTCTCACTTCAATATTTCTCTCTG
>NW_006291231.1:206381-214228 GCF_000327345.1 Myotis davidii
TTCTTGCACAAATTTAAGTAGTCCATGCAAAACCTACTACTTGAAAGTAATCTCCATTTTATAGCAATTTATAGAAAATATGGCAATATGTTCATATATACATCATTATCTATTTATATGAATTTGCATAAATCCATATTCATGTGTTTAATTTGCTTTAAGAAACTGTAAAGGGAAAATAAAAGTAACATGCATTCAGAGACACATTTTAGTGTCCCTTTATGATTAAGATGGCATTTTGATAGCTACCATCTTATGAAAAAACTAAGGAAGGAAGAACAAAGGTCAGAGTGATTTCTCAGAGGGAAGAAATAGTCTGGAGGTTTTGATTTCAGGGGAAACCCCTTTGCTGCCCAGAATTATTTTCTGAACTTTTGCAAATATTCACCATCCTTCCTGAATAGCACAAAACCTTCCATCCTCAAAATGCAAAAGCCCCAGGAAGAAGTAAAACACCTACTTCTATTTGTAAGTTGCTATTATAGCAGCTAAGAAAGGCAGGTTTGCGAACACAAAGCAGAGAGCTCAGCTCCTACAGGCCCTGGGGCCAGAGGAAGGTAGAAATGAACACTTTCCCAGGTAGAGGAGAATCAGGAAGCAGAGACAAGAGAGCACGTTGGTCTACTTCCCATATTAGCTCATGACCATGCTTGAAGCATCACTGTTTAAGCAGATATTAGAATATACCTTAAACTAGCAACAAAGAATCTTCAGGATTTGCGTATCTGTTTAGAATCCATAAACTGAGAGTTTTTCATTTTTATGTGTTCATTTTGTTGCTGGAAGCAAGAAAAATTTGTTTTGCTAATTGTAAAGCCAAAAAGTATCCTTTGCAGTGAAACCTCCACTTGGAAGGCATTCTCAGGGAATAATGTTCCAGATCCTCAGGGTAGCATCTGTCAGAGGTTTGGAAGGCTATTACCGGTAAGTCTTAAAGATGCCCTCCCCACCCCCCCCCCAGCATGGATGGCTCACGTTTGAGCACCATGACTAATAGGAAAACCTACATAGGAAACAACTTTATGCTGGAGATGACTTAGCCATTTCCAGTCAGCCCGCATCTATTAGCACACGTAGGCCTTCAAGAAATGCTCGGTATATAATTGTGCAGAGAACTTAGAGAGCCTTTACAGAAATGGGATCACTCTCTGAGAGCTAAGCTAAAGGGAAATGTTTTTTTGCAGACAACAAGTTAGCACCCTAAAGCTTTCTGGGCCATCCTTCAAGCCCTAGGGCACTGATTCTCAGTGTTTTCTGATATGCAACCACTGCCATCGGAACCACGTGAGATAATTTGATAAAAATACAAATGGTCAAATTTATGCCTTCATAAAGAACACAAATGCAGATCAACCGAAGGACTTGTATGCATGCATATAAGCATAACCAATGGACATAAGACACTGGGGGTTAGGGGAGGCCAGGGGATTGTCACGGGCGGGGAAAAAAAAAAGGGACACATATGTAATACCCTTTTTAATACTTTAAGCAATAAAATAAAATAAAAAAATAATCAATACAAAAAATAAATAAATAAATAAAATAGCACTATATATGTATATTTTTCATTATAATAACAATGTAGTATTATTGCAGAAAACTAGGAACACATAGAAAATCATAGAGAAAAAAAATACTTGGTACTCCAAGAATTACTATTATCATGTTGGAGCAATATCTGTTCAATTTTTTATACACACAAACATTTGTTTTAATTTGTTTTGCTTTATGAAATTGAGATTAAAATTCAACAACAAAAAAAACGAAACAAAAAAACACACACAAATGAGTAGTTTAAGATCCACTTGGGAACTTTTATCAAATAGTACTAGTATATGCTTCTTGTGAGCTAAAAATAGTAGGCATGCTAATTCAAAAAGTAACTGACTTATAATTTACATTTTTATAAACAATAAGTAATGAGTCTTCATTTTTGAAAGCTTGACTCAGTTTTTCTATATTTGAGGCTGCTGGGCCTTTAAGCTTCTCAGTTACCAAGTAAACAATATCCCCTCAAAGCTTTGGGGAACTTTAAGGCCTCGATGGGGCCTGGTTAGGGAGACAATGAAGCCCACTGAACAGATGGCAGCTGGGAGGGTAAGTTTGCATCTCACTATCTCCTCTGAAAAGGAAACTGGGTGAGGTAGCTTCTAAGGTTGAATTTCCTGGAGCATTCTCTAATTTCTACTTAAGCATTCACAATCTCTCAATGTATCTAGATTTATTAAAATGAACACAAAAGATATATATCTTTCCACAAACAAGAAGAGAAAACCAGGGAAAAACACCTAAGAACCTGTCATTAAAACAGACTCCTAAAGGACTGTTGGAAATACCTCCATGAGAAGAGATCTAGTGTTTTCATTTTCTTCAAACGGTTTCTAGATGATCGGACCCATGTTTAGAAATGAAATCTGAGATACCACCAGAGTTTAAACTCTACAAAGGCAGGGACTTTCTTTACTTCTCCGAAATGAAGACTATGTGGAAGATAACTAAGAAAACATGAGCTGAGCTGCTGTCTTAAGCCAGGTTGAGCCTTATTACCATAGTGTGCCCCAAGGGGGCGCCAGAGAGCCTCTAGCGCAGGTGTTGTGTGTCAAGCATCCACCTAAGCTCCTACGGATCTTTCCAGCCCCCTGGGCCAGGGCATTTGAACATGTTATTTCTCTTAGACAAGCTTTCTCTTGATTTGTATCCAAAGGTGCCCTATAAATGTTAGCTTTTCTTTTTAACTTCTATGACAGGAAGATAGGAAGCCACTGTAGCATGTGACACAGATAAATTAACCCATTAAACTTGAATAAAATGTGTAACCTGTTGGCCACTACGACCATTGCATCTTAGTATGAATCTTAAAGTACACTGGATTGCTTGCTCATGCACATGGCTTAGCTTTCCGGCATACCCCACCTGAATAAACTGAACTGCTCAGTTGATTTGCTCAGATTGTCTGGGGGTTGGGTTGGGGGGAGACCCTCATTTTCACATCAATGGGGAACATTTGGCTTATTGGAGATACTTCTGGTTCTTTATGGTAAGCCATGCCATCTGCATAGGAAAAGGCAGTTATTTCATATCTTTATGACTAAAAGCAATGCAATAGTTCATTAAAAAAAGCTGCTTTAATTTGGGTAGAAGTCAAAGAAAGGGGAGCCAAAGTCCTGATGTGCCCCATTTAAGATGAATGTCTTCTGCCAGGAGAAGCCCTGCCCAGACGGATTAGGCTTTGAGAGTATTGACAGGTGACCCTGTGCTAAGCGTTTTATAAACACTACATGAAGGTCTCTCACAAGTAACAGAAGGCATGTTATCTCCTTTCTCCAGCTGGAGAATCAGGAGTGATCTGATTTATTGCAGGTGATCTCTAAGTCCCCTCAGGCAAGATACCTGATTTCTTACTGGCCTGTGTTTGGGGGACTGGAGCATGGATTCTGTCCTTCGCCTCAGCAGATGCATCTGAGTTCTGTGAAAACACAGTGAATGTGGTTGCATCCAGGCATCCTAGTTCTTTGGAAAGGCCCCAGATGACTTTGCTGTGTAGACAGACTGAAAACCAGAGAGTAAAGGTCTGCCTGTTTACAAAGAGGGCAGACTAACTCTTAAACCCATCTTCAAAAGTGGCAGTTGAGGAGTTAATTAGCATAAGAAATCAAAACATTCAGACCTGGATATAACTGCTTACATAGTTGCCGTAGTAGGCAAAATTCTCCCAGAGCCTTTTAAAATATGAATTATCAAACAACTTTTTATTTTTTTAAAATCTATCTTTATTGTTGAAAGTATTATAGATGCCCCCCTTCCCCCTTCCCCCCACCACGTGGTACCTACCTTTCTCTATCAGACAACTTTATAGTAGAAATATTTATTGGGTGAAGACAAGTTCGTAGAACTACAAAATGAAGGAAACTGAACTAAAGCAGTTAGTTGTTTTCAACCCTGTGGCATATCAGACTCACTTGGGACAGTTTTTAAAGAGGCTGATGCCAGGATTCACCACAGATCAATTAAATCAGACTCTCCCAGGGCAGGCTGGGACATGGGGACATGTTTGAAACACTGGTGATTTTAATGTGTGACTGTGGTTAAGACCCACTGTCCTAAGGCTTAGAAGGGAGGTTCACCCTGTTACTTGATAATTATTAGGCAATGCTTCCCAAACTGTAACCTGTGTGGGAATCACCTGGGAATGTTGTTAAACTGCAGGGACTGTCTCGGTAGTACTGGGGTGGGGCTTGAGAATCTGCACTTGCCATGGGCATGATGGTGATGATGTGAGGGGCACAGTGAGCAGCAAGGCTTCAGGGCCTGGTCCTCGGACCTGGCTGCACCTTGGAATCTCCTGGGTCCATGAGATTCAGATTTCATTGGTGTGGGGTGTGGTTTTAAAAATTCCCCAAGTGATTGTAATTGACATCAAAATGAGGAGAGAGAGAACGAATAAACCTGAATGAGGAGGAATTAGAACAGTGGTTCTCAACCTTCTGGCCCTTTAAATGCAGTTCCTCATGTTGTGACCCAACCATAAATTTTCATTGCTACTTCATAACTGTAATTTTGCTACTGTTATGAATCGTAATGTAAATATCTGATATGGTCTTAGGTGACCCCTTTGAAAAGGTTGTTCGACCACCCAAGGGGTCGTGATCCACAGGTTGAGAACCGCTGAATTATAAGGATTAGAAGAGTACCATGTGCAGGGGATGAGCTGCATCGACAAACAGGTTTCGTGGCCTACAGACAGTATCAGAAGGGCCTGGCTTTTTATTTTTTCTAGAAGACTTGGAAGCTAGGCCACCACTGGGTCTGCGTTCCCTTGTGGTAGCAACCAGGTGGCACGAAGTAGGGCCTGCCCCTTTAGAAGGTGCATGCACTTTCCCATGTGCCAGGCCTACCTGTCCCACGCCATTTACTTGTGGTACCTGTCTCACCCTGAGAGCAATCACGTTCAAGACTCTGGGCTATGCAGTGCCTGCTGCACCTTGACCCCAGGTCACTTGGTGCAACTGGCAACACCCCATCAGAGCTGCCTTTCATCAAGAGTGACCGTCCATAAAATGGGTAACTAGCCTCCTCAATAGAATTTGTAGACATTGCCCTGGTACATGTAGTAAAGAGACATCCTTCCCCACAGCTGACACTTAAGAGTATTAGTTGGGGAGCCCCTACCACAGAGGACGGCCGTTCCAACTCCCAGCTGCAGGTACTCACCCTCTGTGTGTGAGGAAACAGGAACCACCACCAAGATTATGAGACTTAGACCATAGACATAGAGCACCTATCAAAGTGCCCGGCTCATAGTAAGTGCCCAGTCTGTGTCAAGCTGCCATCATTACCCATTTTGTACTTATGCCCTTCACCTGTTCATAGGAGCTGGGACCAGGGCACATTGGGCAGCAACTTTAGACAAGCAGACGCTAACCCCTTCAAGAGACTGTAACCTTGGAACAAAATTTCCTATCCTATTAAAGCAGCAGCCAGAAATTTCCTATCCTGTTAGAGAAGAAGCCAGGAAATGTTTTGTGTATTAACCCAAACCAACCAACCACCAAACAAACAAATCCTCCCATAATTAAAACGAAAGGCTCTGGATTTAAAAAGCTCTAAACCATCTGGGGAGAATCTGTCATCCGCATCCCCTAATTGTGTCCAGCACCTCATAACTGTACTAATCACCCCATGTGCCCTTTGTTTTGTCTCTCACACCACCACTTCCTTCAGAAACAACAACTCTCTCTTCTCTAGACAATCCCCAGTGGGGAGGCTCTCACAGCTAAGTAATCAATAAAGCAGTCCTGAAAGAATGAGCAAATAAACCCACACATATTCATCCCAGAGGACTCTTGCTAGCTAAGGTTTGCTTGTATTATATTTATGTGTTAAAATACTTCAGGACCGTGGTGCTAAACAGACAGCTTTTGTTGGATGATGTTACTATAAATAAACCTCTGCACCTGGACTCACAATGTTCCGCATTCCAATTAGCCCACATAGAATTTGTGTACAATCCGAATTTTAACAATAATGATGATAGCATGATTGATTTCTTCCGGAAATGTGCTTTGCTATTTTACAAATTAATGTAGACTAAAATAATCGAGCACATTGCTTTCCTAAGTATCTTTCATTTATGTCTTTATTAGTTCATTCAATAGAGAAGTTTTTTAAAGGGTAAAGAGGAGATGCTAAACCAATTTTGAGAAGCTTCGACCAACCAAGCTGATCTAAACAATGTACTGTTAAGCAAATTTGTATTCATAGAATTTATTCCAACAGCTAAAATGAAAATCTATACAATGCATTTCAAAAGACAAAGCAACGAACTCTCCCTCATTTGTTCTTGAAAACAAATTCACCTATCTCAAACAATGCAGTCAATCTAAAATATCTCTAAGTAATCTAGACATTCCATAAAGATAATTTTTAAAATGCTCACAACCCCCTTATGCCTTATTTAATCATCGGGTTTTTTTATGGTTATCAAAGAAAAAGAAAGTGAGGTAATCGTTATGCATTCATAATTGTGTTTGCATTTTCTAAGATATATTTCTCTTTAATTTATATAGGGCATCCTTGACCAAACAATTACAATGATTCATTTTCTCTTCTATAGAATCCATTTAGCACTTGAGGGCCATCAGTCACACTGTATTTGTGTTGCTTGGTTATGTGAAAATTCTGAGGCTCAATTTTTAGCCATAGGCAACCTGTAAATCTTATTTTAAATTATGGTTTTCAGAAAGGTGTAACATGTAGTATCTAGAAGAGGAAGGGGTAGAAAATTTTTGTCATCTCATCCAACTTCATTTCCTGTAAGAACCTAGAGATCTCTCAGAAAGGCTGCTGCCGAGAGAGCTGGGACAAGAACCAGAGCCCTGCACTGCCCTTCTCACGGCAGGAACTGCGTCTGTCTGTCAGGAGGTGCAGTACCCCCTTGAGTTTCTTGCACTCCTACATGTCTTGCTGGGTGTGCCACACCATCAAGGCCCGGAACACTTCCACCCAGGCCATTGCTCAGTGTTAATTATGCAGCTGGTAACCTTGAGAAATGAAATTTGTCCCAATTATCAAAGTTATTAAGAACGGAGCCAGGTCTGTTATTTCAATGCTTTCAATTACACAATGCATCACATAGCCACTGAGAGGAAGGGAGAGGGAGGGAGAGAGAGAAACATTGGTCAGAACCATTGACTGGCTATCTCCTGCACAACCCTACTGGGGATCGAGCCTGCACATCAGGAAGGTTCCCTGATCAGGAATTGAACCTGTGACCTTTTGGTGCACGGGACACCGCTCAACCAACTGAGCCACATCAGCCATTTCTTTTTTTTTAAATGGCCCCAACCATTTACATTTTTTTTTTTACAAGAAATCTATGTTTACATGTGCATGTGGTGTACACACACACACACAGTGTTATATATAAACATGCTGTCTACCTGCAGGAATGAATTGCTGAAATCCAATATTGACTTCCTGGGATGTAGCATATTTAAATTTTGCCCAATTGTCCAAAAGAATAAAGCACTTACTTATTGTCATACAAACAATACAACAAAAGGCACCAACATATGGGCAGTGGCTAACAACTTACACACACGTTCTTCATTCGTGTTTCATGTTGTCTTTTTAGGGTCTTAATTTCTTGGGGGGAAAAAATCCACATTTCCAACAATTTATAAATCATCACATTTTCACCTGGGGCTGCCAAACAGTCCACTTTGAAAGCACAATATGCATTTTCCAGAAGCCCAGTTCAGAGCTGCATGTACTCAATATAACAATGCGTACTTGCGTATTAACTACAGGTTCTAAGACACATCACCTTTCATTTCTTGCTATTACTG
>NW_006291231.1:214254-217309 GCF_000327345.1 Myotis davidii
TTTTTCCCCCTTTCTTCTTATAAACATGACTGCAAGTTAAAAAAGTACAACCCCAAAGAGCAAGTGCATGTTTCCTATCGCTCTGTTGTAACAAGGATAAACTTCGTGGCCTAAAACAAGAGACATGCATTCGCTCACGGTTCTGGAGGTCAGAGGTCCCGGCACAGCACGGCCTTCTCTGCTCAGGGTCCCCCAAGGCAGGAGGAAAACAAGGTGTCGGCCGCACTGCGTTCTTACCTGGGGCTCCGAGGGAATCTGCTTCCAGACTCACTCAGGTTGGTTGTTGAATTCAGTTCCTTGTGATTGTGCAGCCGGGTCCCCGTTTCCTTGCTGGCCGCCCCATCCTCAGCCCTGGACGCCCCTCAGCCATGGCGAGGCCTCCTCCCTGGACGCCCTCCCCCATCCTGAATCCCATTTGCCCGGAGGAGCCCAGGCCCTTCTAAGAGCTCACCTGATTGGCTCAGACCACAAAGGCTCTCACCTTATCTAAAGGTGAAGTGATTTGAGACCCTGATTCCCTGAGCAAACCCCCTACAGCTGCACCGAGGTTAGCCCTAACCTGGAGAAGTTGTGCGTTCACCACAGGGAGAACCCTGAGGGCCGTTTCAGAATTCTGTTTCCAAAAGCACGCAAATCAGGATTATAATCTCCCAACAGCAATTCATAGGCTATTTTATTGGACCACCATTTTGGATTTGTGTCTCTTCTAAAAATAAAATTCCTTGGTAAGAGGTCTGCAGTTCAGGCTTAATCGATAAAAGCAACATGGAAATAAGAATTCTAAAAGCCAATTGCAATTATTTTAAAAAACTATTTCAATCACACCTAAGTAGTTGATATATCTCATGGTAGCCTGGTGAATATTAAGTTCTTTTTAACCAAGGTTAAACAGTGACAATACTGCTCAATGAAGTAGAAGAGGCATTAGCGATGTGGGAATACTGATATATAGTTATTTGACAATGAAAATAATAATTTTCATATTATCAGCCATTCTCCTGAATTAGTTAGAAAACCATTGAAACGAAGTAAAACTAGATTGATGATTGTGGCACAGGTAAAGCCGTCGGCACTAGGAATATCCCATCAGCTTTGCTAATGTAAAACAGAGGACTATTTTATAGATTGTAAAACGTATCCTTTTTATTGCCCGCCCCCCCACCCCCCGCCCACTTTCCACTACTGAAAGTGCAGGTCCATGTGTTAAGTAACCTGGTTCTCCTCAAACTGTCTTTAACCACCTGTGCAATTTTAGAAACAGAGCGTCTCTGGGCCTCACTAGCCGAATCTGTGAAATAAAACCATGTTAGAATTTTACAGCTGCAGTGGACCTTTGAGATCATCATCTTTGAAGTTCTACCCAGCTCTAAAGTCATCATTACCCAAATATTAACTTTTAAAGAGGGAAAATATCCCACCTTTTTAGAGAAATGTGATATTTGAATGAATATAACATGGTACGTGGTTTCCTGGTTAGAATATGTTATCACTTTTGATTTTAGATTAAGTGCCTGCAGATGTGTTAGCATTTCAATAAATGAAGTGTCTTGATCCTGGCTCCTAACTCCCTTGCTGTTCCATACACTATACTATCCTTTGCTTATGTTTTCAAGTTCTTTATTTACATCAGTGAATAGAATCTTGTTATCCTACAAAATTATAGACACTTCCAAATTCAAAGTCTAATGTATTAAAATCAATTCAGTTTTCCTATAATAATAAGGCCTTGACATCCTGCTTTTGCATAATCTGCAAGAAAGAAGGGAGAAGGCAGAATTCCCAATTATGTGACTCTGAACTTTAATACCGAATTGAGATTCCTGAATCGTAATTCAATTCACATTCACTGGGAGGTTAGGGTGTATCAGGTTTTGGACCAGACCATGTTTCTGAGCATCTTTTTATCCTAACCACATAGCACAGGATCTAGAACTTACTAGGTTCTCACAATAGGTTTCCAGGATGAGTGACAATGCACAGGTCCTGCTTTCAAGGAGCTTACAATCCACTGGGAAAGGTGGATTTTGGCCCAGTGAGACCCATTCCGGTCTTTGAACCTGCAGAACTGCAGACAATAAGTGTGTGTTGTTTTAAGCCACTAAGTTTGTGGTAATTTGGCATGGTGGCCACAGGAAGCTAAGCAGGGCCACAGACCTGGTTTTAGCTCTGAAAAGCTCCACTGTGGCGGCATTTCATAAAAAATGAAGGGCCTGGAGCAGTGAAGGGAAACGGGTGCTGTTAGTCAAATCGTTGCTGCTCAGTGTGGTCCCTTCTGAGCAGCACTGGTGGCGGCCGGTTCGGTTCGACCCCGACCTACTGAGCCACAGTCAGCGTTTTAACAAGACCCCCCAAGCGATCTGAATTCATATTAAAGTTTGAAAAGCACTACGTTAAATATATTAAAAACTACTTTAAAGTGTGGAGAAGTCTTTGATTCTTCTTTTTGACACACAAGGTTGCTGACAAGGAAAAATTTAAACACACCCACAAGAAGAACTGTGAGGTTGCTGTCTGTTACCACTGACAAAACAAACATTCCTACTGCTCTTGAATCAAGAAGAAGGCCCTTCAGCAAACTCTCTGTACCCCTGCCTGCAAAGGATTTTCCTTCTTTGAAAATTCTCAGGAGTTGAAAGATTATAAATGGCAACATTTATAATATATATATATATTACCTTTAAATAGATATTAGAACGCCTGGAATAGTACTCATAGAGCTGTGTTGTGGGGGGACACAATAATTTCATTCACATAATACATTTTCTTTAATTACTTTAATATAAAAGACAGCAATGTTCCATATTTCACATAATACTTAAAAAAAGTTTTAAAACCCTTTACTAAGTATTTAATGAAAATAAATTTATTGAAGGATAGCAATGACTACGAAATTAATACTACCAAATCGTTACCGGTACCTATATAAGTGGATGGTAGGTAGAGAAAATATCAAACAAAAATATGAACATTTGAAAACGACATTTAATCCAGCCTTTAACTTTTTGCTAAATCTTATGCATATTAGAAGGTATATTCGATATTTTTATACCTTTGA
>NW_006291231.1:217715-221759 GCF_000327345.1 Myotis davidii
ATAAAAGTAATTGGCTTATTTGACTTAACATTTTAATTCTAGTAGAGACAAGAGCTTGTCGGGTGACAGCCCTGCCCCTGATGGTGAGTGGCACACCAGTCCTTCAAATGTCCTAGACTTTGGAGAGCAGACCCGACTCTGGGGCACTCGCCTTAATCAGGTTCTGGACTTCCTTGAACTTCGGATGGTCTTTATCCGCCACCAGCTGTAGCAGAACAGCCTCGCTGGTCGTCACTATGATCCCAGTTCGAGCAAGACGCTTTAAAAAGAAAGATAAAGACAAATGAAGACGGAAGCATGAGAATAAACGCCATGTTAAAATAGCAAAAAGGATGCTGGGACACAATAATTAGTATTCTCTATTAAATCCATGGTCCTTAGCTATACTATCAAAGTAGTGATGGGGACAGACTTCAAACTAACCACACCACAAACCCACTGTGGTTATTCTCGATATTGGTACTATGGGCTAGAAACAAGTAAAAGAAAACAGCCCATGTTACGCTTATATGTGCCACGGATAGATGGGAAATCAAGGCTAATGGCTGTAAAACAATGATTCTCATTTACCTTTTCTGTCCACAAACATGTGGCGTATAGCATGTGTGTCCTCCCACTAAGTAAGAAATGACTGGTGGTGGAAGAGCCTCAGGTTTCGTTTAAGAATGTGCCCCTTGCCCTAGCTGGTTTGGCTCAGTGGATAGAGTGTCGGCCTGGGGACTGAAGGGTCCCGGTTCAATGCCAGTCAAGGGCACATGCCCGGTTGTGGGCTCGATCCCCAGTGTGGGGCATGCAGGAGGCAGCCGATCAATGATTCTCTTTCATCACTGATATTTCGATCTCTCTCTCTCCCCTTCTCCCTTCCTCTCTGAAATCAACAACAATATATTAAAAAACAAAAAAGGAATGTGTCCCTGGATGACAATGGATCCGTCACCACTGCCACCATCGTTAACATGTTGGAAACACATTAACTACAGCATAAAAGTTAAGACTGTATAATTTCACCGACAGGTCAAAGAGTCCTTGCCAAATGGCTCCAGTGGAATCATGATAAAGAACAGAAATGTTAAGGAGGGGAAGGAGGGAGAGAGTGGAAGAGGAGGAAGAGAAAAGAGGGAGGGAGGAAGGCAAACAGGGGAAAGCGGAGGGAATGGCAGGGGAGAAGGGGGAAGGGAGAAGGGAGGTGAGAAGAGCATTCTGGAGTTGAGATTGATTTTTTGGATGTATTTGTTATCAGAAACCCTAGGCAAACAAAAAAACCCCAAACAAACAGCAAAACAATGAACCAACTGTTATCCCCAGAAACATCTGATGTAAGAACCATGGAAGATGAGGTGGTGAGAAAAATTTCTAGGCACGTCAGAGGAAAATGCCCAGGTCAGTCTCTCATTGGAAAGGAGGAGCTGCTCATTAGATTCCACATATGCGCGACTCCTGGGGAACTAATGAACATAAGTTGATGAACAAAAATAGATCTGAAGACACAGAAGCACCAAACAGACTGTCAAACCTCAGAGGGAAGGCAGGAGAGGGTGCGGGGTGGGAAGAGATCAACCAACGAACTTGTTATGAATATATGAATATGCATATGTTCATAATCCAGGAACACAGACAGTAGAGTGATGAAGGCCTGGGCTGGGGGCGGGGGCAGGCTGGGAGAGGTCAATGGGGGGTAAAGGGAACATATGTAATACTTTCAACAATAAAGATTAAAAATAATAATCTGTAATAATAAAAGTGTAATATGCTAATTAGACTGGAAGTCCTTCCGGAAGAAGCTGTGGTGGTGGGGGCTGAGGCAGAGGCGGCGGGGACTAAGCTCCTTGCATGAATTTCGTGCACCAGACCTCTAGCAATAAATAAGTAAATAATAAATAAATAAATAAAGTTCTTTCCATGTCACACAAGGCCGGAACACTGTTCTAGGAAGAAAGAAAGAAAGGAGTCACTTGAATAGCCAGACAGCCCCGTGGAGCGACAGTAAATCCTCCTTCAGATGGCTATTGAACCGCAGGCCCTACCTTCCCATTGGCACACTCCTGCTTTTTACCCCCAAAGATGTAGAAGGAAGTATAGCCACAGCCTGCGTCTGAGAAAACAGGCTTGGGCCTCGACAGCCAGGACTGAGGGCGTGCGGAGCAGAGGACCAGAACTCGCAGGACACGAAAAGACAGCCGGGAAGAATGGAGGAAAGAGGAAGCACAAAGCCAGGCTGCTGGTGCCCCTGATGTGGGCATAAATACCAGAAGGTGAGTGACCGCTGAGTTTTTCCAACACTTCTGGACATGAATTTCTCCTCCTTGCTTTTCAGTCCACTAACATCTCACAACCTGTAGAAATCTCCAAGGACTGTGTGCCTGCTTCAGACAGAAGGGCAGGGAGCAAATACAGGACTAGCTGCAGCCCAGCTGTATCTCCAGTCACTCAAACCCCGCTGGTGCCCTCCCCCGCTGGCCGTCCAGCCTGTCTTACTGCTCGCTGTGGCATCAGCGGACTTTCAATATTCAGCCTGAATCTGAGTCACGCACATTCAATGTCAGTGAAGGTGCTTCAGAAAATCCAAAATGCCAACCAAAGTGAGCTGCCACTCATCTTTCTAGTTCCTTAGTGAGGCAGGAAGGACAGAAAGCTGTTCCCAGGCCCACGGAAGAAATCTGATGACCCAGGAAGAAGCCAGCTTTCCCTAGTGGTCTGATGGCCTGAGCCTGGTCCGCTCAAGAGCCTTCAGAGGGGCTGAGAGTCGGTCACAGTGGTGGGGTAGGCCGGGAGGCTGCAGGCACAGAAACACACTAAAACCTATATGGTATTACTTGGCTTCAAGACTGACATATGGCCAATATCGATTGGATTCAAAAGTAACCAAGCCAAGAACCCGTGCAGGGGAAGGTGTGGCTGGTAGACCTTCGCACGGCACCTGCCCAGCCCCAACCTGAAAGCAGGGAGGGAACCACAGCAACTTTCCCAGAGCCTGGCAGGCTCCTGCTCTCCACGCTGAGCTACAGGACACCCACAGCGCTGGTCCCAAACCCACTTTCTTTCCCGGCTTTAACAGGGCAATTAAAACTCCAGCTGTTTTGACCACACACGGGTACATGGTAATAGGTTTCCAATGTGCTTCCCTTACACTTGCAGTCTCAGTCCAACTAGGCCAAAGGAAAGGAATGATTAGTCTGACCCACAAACGAAAAATGCAAGAGCACAAAACCATGATGGCTTTAGAGAGAACGGGTGTGGGGGGTGTGGGAAGCAAATCCTTTAATTTCCAGGGAACACTAACAACTCCCCAGAAGTGCAAGGGCATCAACTTCAAGAGAGTGTTTTATCCTATTTTATTCTGCACTTACTCTACAATTATTAGTTGAAAGCAACAATGCCTGCTAGGTGGTAGGTGCTCAGCGAGTTTTGTTGAGTAAAGCTCACAGCACAGACCCTGGCTCAGAAAGTCCAGTAATGGCAACTATAAATCTTATTAGGATCATGACCTTGACAGGCGATATGGGTGGTCTCAGGAATTATCTTCAGTAGTTGTCTTCTAAAGGAACCAAGAAGAAGGGCAGCTGGCAGATTGCTATTTAACTTTCAGAGTCATAAAATAAAAGAGAAAATTTAACATTTCTCTCAATAAAATTTAGGGACAAACTAAAACAGTTCCATAGCAAATTCAGACTGAGCAGGAAACTGAAATGCGGCATGGTTCCCCTACCACCGTCTGATCTGATTCTGTTTTCCCTTTCAACCTCAACACTTTAACTCAACGCTGTTTGCTTCATGGTCCTCCGAATCCACCCTAGACTCTATGCTTTCCTTCTCTCCTAAGAACTTTTCAGGACTAGTCCCTTCTGGGTCTTGCAAGCTAATACATGCTTATACATTTCTTTTCTTTTGTTAATATATTTTATTGATTTTTTACAGAGAGGAAGGGAGAGAGATAGAGAGTTAGAAACATCGATGAGAGAGAAACATTGATCAGCTGCCTCCTGCACATCTCCCACTGGGGATGTGCCCACAACCAAGGTACATGCCCTTGACCGGAATCGAACC
>NW_006291231.1:222486-225441 GCF_000327345.1 Myotis davidii
CTTCTCCTTCCCACCTCTGATTCTTCCTCATTTTCCCTGTCTCACCATCCCAGGAAACACTGCAGGCTAAAGATGACAGCCATCCTTCAGAGAAAGTGGTTCATAGGCCGTCAGTTAAAGAACTCAGCAATTCAACCTACATGTACATTACTCTAAAATCATTATAGGATTAGAATTAAACGGACACACACACACAATGAATCTTCACAATATGGAGTGAATATTTCAAAGGACTATGATGCACATCTTGGCACTCTAGTCAGAGAACCACGATACACTCACTGCATGTGAGTGGCATGCACAGCCCGCGACATACCTTCTAGTCCCAGAAATTCAAGTCTGAGAAAACCTCACAGGAGGCTGAACCAGGCTTAGGCCCATTATGCCCTCGGTTTGGCTAGATCTTGGTTGAGTTAAACCTAGGTGAGCTGTTTTTACTTTGCAAATCTCTAAATGGTTCAGGCTCAGCTTACTGGAATTTCTCCTAGTTCATGCATAAATCTCTAGCAAAGTTATGACAAAAGACATCAAGGAGCTCTTGGCGTCACCAGTAATCTAGGTCTAAGGAGACAGCGGAGATAAAATGGGATGTGGTGGTGAGATCTCAAAGGTCTCTGGAAACCAATGCGTCTGATGCTGTCTGATCGAGCTCAAACTGAAGAGGTAAATCCTGCATTGCTGTCAAGTATTCAATGCTCCTCAAACTTATTTGGAAAACTTGGTAAATGACTTATTTAACCGCAAGACAATTACCTCGAGAGCAAACATCCTGTCCATCATGCTTCTCGATGAGGTGGCGTCGGCAACGATATGAACCTCAATACCTCGGCCGACGAGCTCCAGGGCCGTTTGTTGGATGCACACGTGAGTCTAGAAGGAAGGTAAGAAATCATACGTAATAACGCGGTGAATGTAAAGTATTTTGCAAATGTGCAACTATGGCAGGTCTAATGACCTGTCCTAACCTCGTTTTGCCTCTAACCCGCTAGGTAACCTTGAGCATAAACAGCATCTCTGGTTTAGTTTTCCCTTTCTAACGTCAGGAACTGGATTACTTCAGCGTTCCTGATTCTGGGATCCTTGACCATGTTCTTAGAGCTCTGTGAGGGTTTGTTAAAACGTTTTCCTCTCTGTCACCTGGATGACCTTCCAACAGCTGATGCTACCACCCAGTTTTGATGCCACTCACAATTGGGTTTATTTCTGAATTCACACCACACGCCTAATACAAAGAATGAGTCTGCAGTACCGCAGACTGAGAATGTAATGGGAAAACTGAGTTGTTACAAGGCGCCCAGCAGTCCAGGTAGGCCAGGTTAAAAATAACTCGTGACACAGGCAAAAAATACCCAGTGTCCCAGCACATGTATTATACAGGTTTCATCTTTCCAAGTACTAACTTGTAACACATGGTTAGCGGAAAACATAAAGTAAAAACATGCTCCAACAATAGCTGGATTATACAATGAATGAAAGCAGATCCCAATAATGCCATGATGCCAATCGTATCTTATACGACAAGAGAATTTTGGAGAATTATCAACTGATAGCTCAGCTCACTGCAATTAGCACTGGGGGCTGACTGCTCAAAGATCATCTTCATTAGGCACGAGGTCTAATGATGATGAACGAGCAGAAAAAAGTGCAAAAGTCAGCAACAGCATTTGGTGTGCCATTTATACAAAAAGGCTTCCTCTATATTGTCTTAAGATATTTAAACGTACATCGAAACCTGAGACTACATCTTTCTACTGTTAAAACCTACTACTTTAAGGTTTTAGTAGTATAATCCTATTCTCAAAACATCATAAGTACATTAAATTAATAGCTTTTGGTTTTCACTGTTTTTAAATTTAGTTCAATAGTTGTTGAAAAGCTATAAGTAAACACTTATATTCTATTTGTACATGTCCAAGAAAAACAAATCAAACAAAAAAATCATTTTAATCAGCATTAGGAATCCACGAATATTTTTTTCCTTTAAAAAGGTATGTACATGGTTTGAAATGTGAATGACCATGAACTACATGACTTCTAAGGTTTTTCTAGAGCAAAATTATGACCCAAGGTGAAATCCCACAACACAAAAATAATGCCTTTAGTAAAATTGTGTTCCAAAAGTAGTGGTTAAAAGTAAAAGCCCAAGAATTTATCAACCTAGATAGCAATCCCGCTCCATCCCTTAATGTTATACAGCATCTGTGTTTTAGTTTCCTTGTCTATAAGATGGGGAGGACTCAGCGTAGAGGGTTGCTATGAGAGTTTAATGAATTAACATTATAAAGTGTTTAGATTACTGCCGTGCAAATAGTCAACACTTAATAAACGGTGGCTATTTTTCACTAGGATTACCACCTACATGGTATTCTATATACAAAAATGCATTCCGGAATCAAGTTTCCTACAAATGAGATTATGTCCACAACATAACAAAAGGTACTTACTTCTACTCCAAATAACACAACACTTCTGACTCCAGGAATCTCTGCTAACGCCGCTTCCACCTCTGGTAACACCATGGAAAACTTGGTTTTTGGAAGCACTAGTTTCACACCCGTTAAGTCGATTTCTTGAACAGTGCTTCCAAGACCTTTGGGGTACTGCTCTGTTACAATAACCGGAATTCCTAAAATCCGGGCCCCTTGCAACTGGAAAGAAAACCACACACACAAACGAAAACCCCGCAAAGATAATTAGTAACATACATATATATATATATATTTTTTAGGGGCCCGATGCACAAAATTCATGCACTGGGTGTGTGTGTGGGGGAGAGTGTCCCTCAGCCCAGCCTGCCCCCTCTCACATACTGGGAGCCCTCAGGCGTTGACCTCCATCACCCTCCAATCGCAGGCCTGGGCAGGGGACCCTCATTTCCCCCCATCACTGGTTCTGCCCCCAGCCCAGGCCTGATGCCTCTGGCCCAGGCGTCAGGCCCGGGCAGGGGGCCCCCAG
>NW_006291231.1:226154-237520 GCF_000327345.1 Myotis davidii
TCTTAGCTCCCCCCTGGGTTTCCGATCACTGTCAGTGGCAGGGGGCTTCTTCCTGCTTTCCCTTTCGCCTCCCTGCATTGTGCCTACATATGCAAATTAACTGCCACCTTTGTTGTCAGTTAACTGCCATCTTTGTTGTCAGTTAACTGCCATCTGAGTTGGCAGTTAATTTGCATATAGCCCTGATTAGCCAATGAAAAGGGTAGCGTCGTACGCCAATTACCATTTTTCTCTTTTATTAGTGTAGATATATATATATATATATATATGAATGTATATCATTCTTTAGTAAATTGGAAAAAATAAGCAAACGTACCAATCTTTGTCCCACACTAATAATATCCCCAAAATACTTGATGGCTGGTCGGAACCTTTCCTGCATATCACAGCAGAAAAACACGGTGCTCGAAGGTGTAAGATTTCCCAGGGTAGTGAGCTGAGAAAAAAAGAAAAAAGAATGAGTTAGCACTCATTATCCGATGACATTTATTTTCGGTGGAGGTCAATAAAAGAAGAAAATGTTTCTACTGTTTGATCCACTAAGTCAATTTCTTCAACTATTATCCAAAAGAAATGATCTAAACTACAGAAAACAAATTATCCACAAAGATTTCCAGTGAATGGCTTTTAATAGTGAAAATTAGCAATACACCCGGCCAACAATACAGAAATGATTTCACAAATTTTAACATTCACAGGACAAAACATTTTTTAGCCAATTAAAATAGCATATATATATTTCAAAAACTTGTACCACCTAAGAAGAAATGCTTATAATCTACTGTTAATTTTAAAAACAGAGCACAGTTCAGTAGTATTCCAATAATGTTAAAATGTGAATAAGAAGTAGAAGCAGGCCCTTGCTGGGTAACTCAGTTAGTTAGAGTGCTGTCCCCATAAATTTGATGTCTGCATTTTAAAACATATTTATCAAAATCAGAGGCATCGGGTTCGATCGCTGGCCAGGGCATGTATGCATAAATAAGTGGAACAATAAATTCATGTTTCTCTCTCTGTCTCTAAAATCAAAAAATAAGATATTTTTAAAAAGTAGAAGCAAATATATAAAAATAAGAAGTGGTTGTATATAGGGTGTCCTTAAAAATGTATACGCACACTTTGAATAATTATAAAGGCAGTGTTTATTAAAATGCAGTTCATTTTCAAAATTGAGCTATCAGCTGTTAAAGTGTGTATATGTTGTTTTGGGGATAACCTGTAGTTAGGGGTATTAATAATATTTTCTCTTTATACCTTTTTCATATTTTCCAAGTGCTATTTAAAAACATTTTCTGAATGCTATTTAAAAAGATGTATTACTTTTATAATAAAAACAAACATTACAACAGTAAATAACTTAAAGTTGATGATGGCATTGCTTATAAGTACACAGTAAATTGAAAATAACCTGTAATAGAGACCATGGAACATAAAACTAAAGAAAGCAGACAGAAACAAATCCAGAATTATTGCCTGTCATCAAGACAGAAATATTATGCTATTTTTTTAAATATATATTTTATTGATTTTTTACAGAGAGGAATGGAGAGGGATAGAGAGTTAGAAACATCGATGAGAGTGAAACATTGATCAGCTGCCTCCTGCACACCCCTCACTGGGGATGTGCCCGCAACCAAGGCACATGCCCTTGACCGGAATCGAACCCGGGACCCTTGAGTCCACAGGCCAACGCTCTATCCACTGAGCCAAACCAGTTAGGGCATTATGATGCTATTAAGAATAACTTACAAGTTCACAAAAAGGCAATGAAATGATGCCAACCACATCACCAATGTTAAATGGACAGACATAAATTTGATGTCTGCATTTTAAAACATATTCATCAAAATCAGAGGCTTCAATGACAAGATGAAAAGTGGGTATCAGATTACCAGGCTTTGTATTGCCATAGTTGGTCTATTCTAACAACTTGGGCCCAATATGAATCCACCAAGAAGTGAAAATCATTACTGAATGTAAGAATTTAACCAACTGGATTCTTAAACGTCCATAGTGCTTTTCTTTCCACCTTCTCCAATTACAGAGAGCCATGCAAGCATTCAGCCTGGTCCTGAATGAACCCACACCACTATTCTTCTAGCCACTCTGCTAATTAACCTGTTTTGCTTTCTCTAAAACCACTCCCCGATGATAATTTTCCACAGGAATCCGTGTCTCCATTACACAGTGGTGGCTGCACCATTGCCTGGCCCTAGATGCCTCACTGCCTCAGCACACAGCATAACCGCAGGAAACAGGTTACTGCAGGAATTGAGTGAATCATTAAAAGGAATCTTTCATCCTTAATAGTATGACTGCTCTAATCAGTTTTCACTTTATTCCTCTATGCCCTGGTCTGAGGGATTCTGGTGCTTTAACCTCCCTCTGGTGTTAACTCCATAAACATGCACTGATTAGCCATGTGCACTCCAACACAAGTTCACGCAGAGCAAGTGACACCTGTAATTCAAACACAATGTATAGGGTTTCCTACTTTGCCAATAAAGAATATTAAAATAAATATCCAAGCATCTTATATTATATACTAGAGGCCCAGTGCACAGATTTGTGCACCTCAGCCTGGCTTGTGCCCTCTCGCAATCAGGGACCCCTGAGGGGGTGTCGGACTGCTGGTTTAGAAACTGGCAGTCCGACATCCCCCCAGGGATGTAGTAGTGCCTGAAGCGGCAGGTGGCCAGAGAGGAGCCTGAGCCCAGGCTGGGCACCGCTCCCGCTCATCCCGGCCCCGCTGTGCCTGCTGTCACTGCCTCTCAGTAGGCTCACTGCTGCTCTAAATTATATATGCTACCTTTGGCTGCTTTCTTACATACATTTTTAATGAAAATATTACACCTCCATTTTGGTAATTTTTCAAAAGCTGTGAATATAATGTTGTGGATGTATATAGGTACTTAGGGCAGCAGTCGCCAACCAGTGGTCTGTGGACCATTTGTGGTCTGTGAGGTCTGAAAGGTTGTCGACCGCTGACTTAGGGGACCATTTTTAAAAGAATCATTCTTTATGTCTATGTATTTTAAACTCTCAGTAAACATTAAATCGTGGTTACAAAGGCTCGCAATCTATATTATTTTCTTCTTATAAATTTGAATCGTAGGTTCCTAGTCATTCACAATGTGTTTAGGGCACACTATGAAAAGCAGTTTACCATCAACCAGCCTGTTTTAAATGATAGTAATAGAACTCAGCCAAACTCAACACTCTCCGACAGGGGGAAGCCAGCAAGCATGCAAAATAAAACTCCCGGGCAGCTGCTCCTATGCTGGAGACCTACTTAAATCTCCAAGATCTCACACACTAACTCAAGTTTGGTTGTCTGGATTCTAAACTCATAGATGGTTATAAACAGCAAATGAGAAAGCAAACTGCTGGAGACAGGCAAACTGACAGCAGCAAGAAATGACAGCTGACCGAGAGCTTCAATGCACAATAAAAGCAGATCAAACCTCAACTTGTCCTACACTCTAGACCTCTAGTGAAGGAATAATAAGCTGTATAAAACTTATAAATTGGAGTAATATCATGTTATCACACACATTAAGAAAATTTTAAATTATATAACATTTTGGGACTATAACATATTTTATTGATTTTTTACAGCGAGGAAGGGAGAGGGATAGAGAGTTAGAAACATTGATGAGAGAGGAACATCGATCAGCTGCCTCCTGCACACTCCCCACTGGGGATATGCCCACAACCTAGGTACATGCGCTTGACTGGAATCGAACCTGGGACCCTTTGGTCCGCAGGCCAGCGCTCTATCAACTGAGCCAAACTGGTCAGGGCGGGACTATAATATAAAATGGTCAAAATGTTAAAAAATACTTTGGGTACTTGAAGAAATAAAATCTTACCTACCCGGAAATCCTAAATATTCAGAGCTGTGATCTCCTGGGGTTCGTATTCCCTGGTGCTTCCCTTTACCTCATTTCAGTGGTGAGGTATCCTGTTCTGGGCAGGAGACCACATCAGATGCATGTCATATAAGACACAGGTTGAGGAGGTCAGAAAATGCAGCCCTAAAATCCTCACTGCCCTGAAAAACCTTTCTAGTTCAGGAACTAAACGTTCAGTGAACAAAGAAAGAAAGAAACCAGAGAGATAAGGTGGCAAGGCACATTTATTTTTTAAATGCAGAGATGACTGGTTATCATTTAGTGAACCAAAAATGCCTAGATAGTCTCCTCTCAAGGAGTTAAATTCCCAACATCCCCTTGAATGTGGCCTGCACTTCGTAATTCACTTTCTCAGAGTAGAGCAGGGGGAAGAGGGTAACTTTATAGTGGAAAAACCTGGCTAACACTGACTTAAATAGATTAAGATGAAGGTGACCCCCTATCTGGAGTGGCTCAGTGGTTGAGTGTTGACCTATGAACCAGGAGGTCACAGTTTGATTCTCGGTCAAGGCACATGCCCAGGTTGAGGACTTGACCCCTAGTGTGGGGCGTGCAGGAGGCAGCCGATCAATGATTCTCTCTCATCATTGATGTTTCTATCTCTCTCTCCCCGTCTCCCTTCCTTTCTGAAATCAATAATAAAAATATGCTTTTGCCGAAGCCGGTTTGGCTCAGTGGATAGAGCATTGGCCTGCGGATTGAAGGGTCCCAGGTTCGATTCCGGTCAAAAATCAATAAAATATATATTAAAAAAAATATGCTTTAAAAAATACAAACTTTTTAACCAATGATGTTATGTTGATGGTATGTAGCTTTCATATAATGTGAGAATGACCTTCATAATCTTCCTCTCAAAATCCCACCACTCCAGTCTAAGCATGAGAAAAAAATCAGATGAATTCAATTTGCGGTAGATTCTATCAAATCATTTGGCCAGGACTCCTCAAAACTGTCAAGATTATAAAAAACAATGGACGTCTGGGAAACAGTCATAGCCCAGAGGAGCCTACGGAGACATGGCAACTAAATGTAATTAGTATCCTGGATCGGATCCTGGAACAGGAAAAGGGCATTAGGGAAAAGCTAGTGAAATCTGAATGAAGTGTGGAGCTCAGTTAATGTTGGTTCCTTAGTTGTGACAAATATGCCACAGTAATAGGGGGAAGCTGGATACAGGTCTACAGGAAGTCTCTGAGCTATCCTTGCTATAAATCTAACATTATCCTAAAATAAAAAGTTTGTTTTTAAAATAAATGGTCTTGCCAAAACCGGCTTGGCTCAGTGGATAGAGCGTCGGCCTGCAGGCTGAAAGGCCCCAGGTTCAATTCCGGTCAAGGGCATGTACCTTGGTTGTGGGCACATCCCCAGTAGGGGATGTGCAGGAGGCAGCTGATCAATGTTTCTCTCTCATCGATGTTTCTAACTCTCTATCTCTCTCCCTTCCTCTCTGTAAAAAAATCAATAAACTATATAAAAATAAATAAATAAAAATAAATGGTCTCCCTAGGCTATGGTAGTTAGGGGGAAAAATCTACTTTATGAATAACCTCCATACTTTACAAGCCAAGAAAGAGGCTTTGAGGCTACAAACAAAACAAATCAAACCAATCCAACCCATGTCCAACCAACCCCCCGCCATCCCCCAAATCCACATGAATTCCAAAAGCTGTTGTTAAATTACACATTGACTCTATAATTCACAGGGACTTCTTACTCTGACTCAAGAATTTCTCTTAAAACCAACTAAAAACACTGTTCATATGCCCAGCCGGAGTGGCTTGGTGTTTGAGCGTTGACCTAGTAACCAAGAGGTCATAGTTTGATTCCTGGTCAGAGCACATGCCCAGGTTGTGGACTTGATCCCCAGTGGAGGACATGCAAGAGGCAGCTGGTCAATTATTTTCTCTCATCATTGATGTTTCTATCTCTCTCTTCCTCTTTGAAATCAATAAAAATATTAAAAAGTGAATAAATAAAATATTGTTCTTAGTCAAACATTTACATGTTGCAACCACAGGATAACAAAATAAAAGTGGATTTGACCAAATGCCGTCACAGTAAAAGTGTAGCAATTACAGACAAATGCATATTCAAGAAGCATGAAGAAATCATATGTAAAAATATGTGCATATACATGCCTTCACATTTCTACCTATATCCCTACAACATGTACATTCAATAATATAGACTTCAATACACATATTTAAATACCAAGAGCTGATCACAGCCAATGGCTTCCTCAAGCTAGAATTTAAGACCATTTTCTAGTATAAATTTTTTGTCCACTTTCTTAAGAACTGTCATAGCTGGGATTTAACTTGTGATTTCCTATACAAAAGGCTCTTCATCCCCAAGTCCCAAACAAAGTATCTACCCTTCTTCACTAGCACGTGTGCACTGACTGTTTTCTAACAATGGCTTGTTCACGGGCTAGGAATCTGCCCCTCCCTGGCTCGGTCCCCCTGGTTACTCAGGACAGGCACTTACAGGGTGACTGACTGGCCTTTCTCAGTGATGAACTGCGCACCAGTTCTGTTCTCTCCATAAAAGTACTACATGGCGCATGTTATATGTTGAATTGTGTTCCCCAAAATTCATACATTGAATCTCTAACCCCAGTACTTCAGAAAGTGACTTTATTTGGATTGAAAATATAATTAGTTACAATGAGGTATTATTACTGAAGTAGGGTGGGTGCCTAGTCCAGTGGTTGGCAAACCGCGGCTCTTTGGCCCCTGAGTGTGGCTCTTCCACAAAATACCGATTTCTGCGCATGGGCCACGAAGTTTCAATCGCACTGTACATGTGCGCCCTCACGTGGTATTTTGTGGGAGAGCCACACTGAAGGGGCCAAAGAGCCGCATGTGGCTCGTGAGCCACAGTTTGCCCTCCACGGGTCTAGTCCAACATGACTGGTGTCCTTATAAAAAGGGAGAAATTGGGACAGAGAGGCCTTGTGAACCTGAAGGCAGAGGTCAGGTGATGTGTCCATACGCCAAGCAAGGCCCACGGCTGCCAACAAATCAGCAAACGCCAGGAGAGAGGCATGGCACGGATTCTCCTTCGCGGCCTCAGAAGCAACCCTGATGGCTAGCCTTCAGAACTGCGAGAAATAAACTGTTGTATAAGCCACTGAGTCTGGGGTACTTTGTCTCAGCAGCCCCCTAGCAAAGTGCTACAGTGAGTACAATTCAGACCTTTAGGAAGGAGTCCAGTTTAGAATTGTAAATGTGATGTTTTCAAAAACTTGGTAGTCTTTTATAGGCTCAAAATAGGCCTGATCCGCTTGGGACAGAGTCCAAAGGGGCCCGGGGCGTCCTTATTTCACTCAGCGGTGCCTCCAAGGCCATCGGGTTACGCAGCTACCGGAGGACCTTGCTCCCATACTGACTCACTCAGACAGAGGCCTGTGTAATGTGACTCCCCGGACGAGGCTCCCTACACAGCACACCCTGTGGATTAAATCTGAGTCCAGATCTCAATTTCTCTCATTTCAATTACATGAAATTAGACAAATCCAGTGTCATCTCCAAATGGCAGTCTATTAATCTGTCACAAAGCAAGAAAAATAGTATCTACCTCATATGGCTAGTTCAAGGATTACAGGAGCTTCATGTAATCAATCATAAATGTCTCAGGCTATTGTGAGATCCCCCTTCTAGAAAACACACTACACTCTGGAATTCAGCACATTTAAAAACCTTTTTCAGTAATGAGGTTAAAAATAACACTTATTATTAAGCTCCCTTAGGAAATACACACACACACACACACACACACTAATATTGCCTAACTTGTTATGTTAACATAGTCTGCAGAATTAAGTAAATGATTCGTAAAGTGGATTTCCCAATGTCACCAAAAGACTTACCATTCCACGTTCTGTTTCTGGCAAAACAGGTTTTGGGCTTTGTAATACAGGCTGCAAAGGAATTATTTCTACCTGCTCCTCCTACATGCTCCCGTGGTACACGTGCCCGATCCAAAAATCACACCTTCCGACTCGCCAGCCAGGGGAGCAGACGCCTTTCGTCTGCTTTACAGACCTGCCCTCGCTCCCTTCCCATGAAGTCTGCGCTCTCGTCTAGCCACGAACTGTCCATGGCCCTGTGTAAGAGACTAATAGTAGTAATAAACTTCCAAGAAAGTGAAAGCTGGAGCTGAATCCCTTTCCAATTACCCATCTCAGCACAAGGTCAGAATAACCTTCCCAGGGAAGCTTATCACCTGCCCACCCGAGGCTGTCAGAGCCCTCCCTGCTGGTGCTGAAGCCAATCCTCACCAGTGTCCTTCCCAAAGGCCCATGTCTTCCCTCCTCTCCCGGCTCTGCCTTCCCTGGCGACAAGCTGGGAAACACACTGGGGGTGGTATGATAGCGAGTTCATGTGAGTTCCCACAGAGGAATGTTTCTATTAGTTAAAACTTGGGAAACACATTTTGGAAAATTAAAACTTCTAAGTAAAAAAAATGACCCAAATTCCCACTGCATAATCCTGTCATTTACGTTTCTTCCCCCAAGTCTCAAAATTCCTCGGACTTCAAACATATTGTCAATGTTAAAGACACATAAACCATGCTTGAAACAAGAGCTGTCTTTTGCTACCTGTGACAGAGTATTTCAGAAAAGACGACACTAGTTACTACAGCCTAATATTGGCAATGGGGATCTTAAAGATCAGTCCCCATAAAACCACTCACCAAACACGGGTGCTGACGGTGCGGCACAAGCCATGGCAGTCAGAACAAGCAGGAAAGCAAACTCAAAACCCTATGTAAATGGAGAAAACATTCTAGAATATATAGTGTGTGAGACAGGGCCACAGAGGCTCGAAGGCCTATGTCTGGAGAAATAACAAGTCACATTTTTTAAGCAATGACCTACATATGGCCAACGTTATGCTCTTTGTCCCTGCCTCTGGGAGAAGGAAGGGGCCTACCATCCCAGTAGCACAGCTACCTCGAGTCTTCCTAAGTGACAGGCATCTATTCCAAAGAACAATGAACAGCATCAAAACAAATGCTCAAGTCTGTGGCTTGTTTTCTATTCTGCTTTATATTTTCATGAAGCATAAGAAGAGAACAAGAATGCTCTGGCCAGCGATAAGGGAGGACCCTCACATGCTTTGCTGTCTTCACCATTACCGCGAACCTTGAGCAAGTCCCTGTATGTTTTGCTCTTTGGCAAAATGAAAAGAGTTAGATTAGGTAAGGAACGATAATTGGGCCTTTCTCACGTCTACATTCACTGTGCCAGACAGTTACAGCTACCGCTCAAATGTTTGTGGAATGAACTCTATGGTCTCCTCTAGCATAAAATGTCCATGTCTCAAGGATTATACTGCTGTGTTCCAAAAGATACATAAAATGGTTATGAAAAGAAATATCTTAATTTTCCTTCTGAGAGTACATACACACACACACACACACACACACACACACACACATCTCATATAGATAGAAATAGGTATCAGAATAGGTACAGGAATATATGGGTAAATGTGTGCCCATGTATGTATCTGTGTATATCCTTCCACATTCTCTATTTTCAAGGCACCTGTCTGAAGAAGTAAAAATATTATGATTAGAAAAAGATAATATAAGTCTTTAATTATTTAAAAATATATAAAATATTTTGTAACAGATACTAAAGAATTCTTGGGCTATTTAGTGAAAAATCATTTTTCAAAGGATAAAACAGAGTAGTGCTATTATCAATATTTTAAACACAACCACAAAAAATTAACTATATGTTACCTCCTATACCAGGCAAAATATTTCAAAAGCCACAAGTGACCTGAATTATATAATGCCTTTGGATAAAGTATGAGACATTTCAAGTATACACATATAAGAATGTTTACTTAAAAAGAGCTGTCAGCCCTGGCCGGTGTTATACAATGGTTAGCGTGTCGGCCCACATACCAAAGGGTCTCAGGTTCGATTCCGGTCAAGGGCATGTTCCTGGGTTGCAAGTTCAACCCCTGGCCCCAGTTGCGGAATGTGCAGTGTAGGAGGCAACCAATCGATATGTCTCTCTCACATTGATGTTTCTTACTCTCTCCTCCCTCTCTCCCTCCTTCCCACTGTCTTCAGAAATCAATGGAAAAAATATCCTCTGGTATTAAACCTTACAGATGGGGGCGGGGGTTAGAGCTAGTTTGGCATAACATCCTGTTAGGTAACAGCCCACCCTCCTCTCCAACTACGATAGGAAATCATCACAAAGAATCTGCATCCTCAGAACAGGTCCAAGACTTCCTCATCAGAATTTGGATTCTCGCCTTCATTAATGGATTTGTCAAAGGTGCATCCAACTTCTTAGGTATTTTGGCAGCAATAATCTAAATAGACAAGGAAGGCTGCAGAGAGGGGTCAGCCATGAAAACTCTTTTTTTAAATTTTATATTTTAATTTTTAAAATTTCTTTTTCAGTTACAGTTGTGACATACGATATTAGTTTCAGGGTACAACGTAGGGATTAGCCATCCCTGTGACTGTTTTTTTTTTTCTAAATGCCATGGAAACTCTCAAAGATATAAAAATGGGGAGTAGTAAACACCTACAATCACAGGCCTCCAAATTCTCCATGTGGACAGCAGCAGTCGGAGACCACCTGCCTTGCTGCAGGCTCTGCAGGAGTGACAGTGACTCTCAAAGCCTTTGTCCTCTGAGCACAGGAACTTGAGGCCGCCTCAAGCACCTGCTTAGGAAGCTTCTGGCATAGGTGCTGGGGTGATAGGAAACAAGACCAATTCCACAGCCGACTACAATGGGGAAAAACAAGTAGAGAACGATCCGCAGAATGACACCTGAATATTAAAAAATGCCTTCTACCCTCGAATGCTACATTTCAGTTTGGTCTTCCGAAGACACGGCTTACCGGTTTCTCCACTACAGAAAAAAATGTTGATGGTGTAGTACTAAACCATACCTCATATTTTTCTTTTCAAAAATATAAATCGTTCAGTGAATCCTCTGAGCATAAAAAAAAAAAAAGGACAGGAGACTGACCCGCTGTTGTATAAGAGTGTGGCTTTTTAAAAAGCAACGTAAAAAGCTATAAAATAACCCTCAAGTATAATAACTTTCTGAGTCATCATGACCAGGAAATCATGGTCTTGCTAAAGTTGCATTTAGGGGGGGTCAATCCGACATTTTTAATGGGGCCGACGCATGTGTAACCAGCAGGTTCAGCTGACAGCTCCTGGGAAGAGGGTAAGCACACGGTTATCTCACTTGGGTCAGGGGAGGCTTCAGGTCATGAGCCCGAAAGCGGGGGAAGAGGACGGGGAGAAGGTCTGACTCCTAAAGTTTTGTGCTTCCGCAAGTGGTGAACATAACTCCGGGGAACACACCCGGAGGCCAACGCTCCCTACAATGCATCACCCCCAAATAAAAGCACAGCCACCACCGCCCAGCCCTGGGCTCCGCGGGAGGCTGGGACTCGCTCCC
>NW_006291231.1:238142-244583 GCF_000327345.1 Myotis davidii
CGCCCCCTTTTGAGCGAGAGGCGTTTCCCCAAGCTCTGGGGTTGTGCTTTGGGAGCCCTGGGCTGCCCGGCTGAACCTGCTGCGGTACCTGTTGGCCTGGTGCGGAGACATGCTGTCCTCCCAGACAGCAGCCGTCATCTTAAAACCAAGGGGGCAGATGGGCGATCCAAGAGCAGCAGAGTTTAAAATGCTAATTTGGGGGTCCCCCAGGCTCAGAATTTCATGGTTTTGTGTGTGTGTGTGTGTGTGTGTGTGTGTGTGTTTTGTTTTTTTTTTCGGTCCCATGGAACACAATTATCTCTAATAATGGATGTGAGACCTTGACCTCTCTTTATCTTAACCCACTTTCCGGGAGAAGTGGGATTGGGAATTGCAAAATATCCACAGTTTAAGAGGAAAAATTAGGACTGTATATTGGAACTGAGGGTTGGTTTTTAAGCGAGTTAAAGCGATCACCTTCAAATAAAATCTTTCTCTGCCTTGTTAACGCTGCAAGGCACTCTATAACTTGCTAGAATTAGAAAAGCATGCACTATGAACAAAGTTTCCTTAACATCAGGCCACGGGAAGATAGGCTCATGAGTCTAAACATAAAATTAGACTTTAGGTATTAGGGGCTTTTTGTTCTTATACGGTAAAGTGATAACCTGAAGGCTGGTTTTCTCAACAGGCGTTGCTGACACATGGAATGGATACTGCTTTTTCCTGGGGGCCTATCCTGTGTTTGCAGGACGTTTTTGCAGCATCCCTGGCCTGTATCCACTAGATGCCAGTAGCACCCCGCTCCTCTCTAGTCTTGACTGTCAAAAATGTTTCCAGATAATGACAAATGTCCCCCAGGGGCAAATTTGCCCCCAGTTGAGAGCCACTGCTTTAAAGTAATGCTATGGCCATCATTTGGCTTTTGGCTCACTTGTACCCAAGCTACTGAAAATGCTCTGTTTTCTGACTTCTCATCAACTTGGAGTGATTCCAATTTAAAGCTTGTCTGAACCCATCAGACCCAAAATGATATTTTTGCAGATATCAATCCATTGCAAGGTCTTCCGTATGCAGATGTGCAAATCTGTGCTAATAAGAGAAAGGTGCTTTAGGCTGTCTGATTACAAGAGGTATCTATTCTGGGTTGCTAATTATAAAAGTGTTCCTTGCAACCTACTAATAAGAGCTGATGGTCAGAACCCTCTCATCCACACTACTGCTACCTACCACCCAAGACCAAAGCATTCATCCCTCATCTGCCTATAACACTGTCCTCATAAATGGTACCTATTCTTTGATTTTTAGACCCCTAAGGTCCATTTACCACATGGCAATCAGAGTAGTACTTAAAAACCCCCCACACTAATTTCAGAATGTATCACATTTCTGTTCAAAATTCTCTAGCACTCAGAAAAGACCTCAAGAAAATCCAGATGTTGGAATTGAAAGAATTTTACGGCAGTTATTATACATATATTTAAGAACATGAAGTGTGGTCATAAGAATGAACAGATGGAGAATATCAGCAGAGCGGTGAAAATGACAAAAAGTAAACAAATGTAAGTTTTAAAATGGAAAAGTATTATACCTGGAATAAAAAATTCACTGTATAGTCTAAACATCAGAAGAAATGATTAGTGAAATTATCACAACCTCCAGAATACTTCCTGGCACATAGTAGGCTCTCTACAATTATTTGGTGAAGAGTTGTTACAGTGAATATATCTTCAAGCTTACTGTACTGAAAAATCAAAGATATATTCAGCCAAAGATAATTTTTTTATTTTTGGATGAGTGCTTCGTCTACAACATTGTAGATTAATCCTGGGATAGCTATTATTAGAGGATTACTGGATTTATCAGCAGGCTCCACACAAGACTTTTAGACTCCATTTATGTTTTCTGGAAACTTTGTGATAAGGAAAGCAAAGAAAATCACTTATCAAAATAACTTATACCCTCCACCATGGGGAATTCTGACAATTTTCTGCAAAAGAAAAGAAGGTGTCAAAATGTTCTTTTATACATAGATGGAATGTGGTACAATTAAATGATTTGAGGAGCTGCCAGATAAATTCTAGAACCGGAAGATTATCTAATAAAAGATATAGAGCAGAAAATGATTGCTAAGATTTATTATTTAATTATAACATCACCAAAGATCTTATAGTTGATTGCTGGCACTATCACCCAAAATGTGATTCAAACTCATATTTTGAATTAATAAAAAATTGAATTGTTTGAATTTTTCATCTAGTCATTTGCTTAATGAATAATATACACTAAGAGTTCTGTGGTGAACAAGAAAGATAGTGCTCTTACAGAGCTTATTGCTCTTTTCTTTTTTAAATCCTCACCTGAGGATATTTTTTCCATTGATCTTTAGAGAGAAAGTGGAAGGGAGGAAGGCGTGAGGGAGGGAGAGAGAAAGAGAGAGAGAGAGAGAGAGAGAGAGAGAGAGAGAGAGAGAGAGAGATACATCAATGTGAGAGAAGACACACTGACTGGTTACCGCTCACTGGAACAGGGGGTCCCCTGGGGGTGAGGACGACGGAGCCCCAACGCGCTAGGGCGTCTGCATGCACGACTCCGGAGACCAGGTTCAGAGACTCAGATCTAAGTTTATTGAGGAAGTACAGCCGTATATAAAGGGGTAAGCAGCCAATGCAATAGGGACACACTTGCTATGTTATCCAATGGGTGTGAGGGTCGGGGCTAAGAGTAGGTGCTCCTGGAGATTTGTCAGGCAGGCGTTGCCACTTCCTGGTGTGCCAAGGAAGTCTGTTCGCTGGCGTGTACTCACAGCGTTGCTTCGGCCGCACTGAGATAAATCTCTTGAGCTCTTCCCTCTTCCCAAATCCCATGAGAACCTGACCAGGGCCCAGGAATAGAACCTGCAACAGAGATACGCACCCTTGACCGGGAATTGAACCCGAGACCCTTTAGTCTGGGAGCCGATGCTCTAACCACTGGGAAAGTGGCCAGAGTAAGAGCTCCTTGCTCTTATGGAGCTTACTGTCTGTTGGTAACATGAGGACAATAAACATGCAAACATGAATGAGATAACCCTACTTGGTGAAAAGGCTTAGAAAAAAAATATCATAGAACACAGCTGGGAATGGTAGGGTGCAGGATCGTTTAAGTAAATTGTCAGTGAGCTACTTTCTTAAGCTGTGATCTGAGTTGGTAAGAGACGTATGCCAGACAGGGAAGAACGAGTCCAAAGGCTCCTAGAAGGTAACAGGCCTAGTACATCTGAGGAATGGTGGGTTGGAACATAGTGAATTGTATGAGATGAAATCAGAGATGTGAGCAATGGCTATAACCACATAAAGAAATTGGTTTCATTCCAGTAAAATGTTTTAACCAGAGAAATAACATGAACTTATTTATGATTTAAAAACAGCCTTCTTACTAGTATGTGGAGAATTGCACGTAGGAGGTCAAAAGTAGAAGCAAGGAAAAAAGAAGAGCAGAAGCAAGGAGACCTGCTTGGTTGGCTCTTACCCGGGTAAGAGGTGGTAGCAGATCGCCCTGGAACAGTAGTTCTCAGCCAGGGGCGATTTTGCCCTGGGGCACATGTGGCAAAGCCTGAAGACATTTCTAGATGTCACAGTTGGGAACTGGGATGCTACTGGCACCTAATAGGTAGAGGCCAAGAATGGTGCTAAGCACCCAACAAGCATAGGACAGCCCCCCACAATGGAAAATGAGATTCGGCCCCAAACTGCAATGGAGCCAATGTTGAAAAACCCTGTTCTAAGCTACTGGTGCTTGTAAATGGAATGAGCAGATGAATGTGCTATTATTGGAGGTAAAAGCAAGAGAACTTTTTATAGATTAGAGGTGGGAGATGGGAAAAGGCAGGATTAGAATGACTCCTAGTCTTTGTGCTTGAGTATCTGGCAAGGCCATGGTGCCATGACTGTGATGAAGAAGACTAGGGCAGTGGTCGGCAAACTCATTAGTCAACAGAGCCAAATATCAACAATACAACGATTAAAATTTCTTTTTTTTTAATATATTTTATTGAGTTTTTACAGAGAGGAAAGGAGAGAGATAGTTAGAAATATCGATGAGAGAGAAACATCGACCAGCTGCCTCCTGCACATTCCCCACTGGGGATGTGCCCGCAACCAAGGTACATGCCCTTGACCGGGATCGAACCTGGGACCTTTCAGTCCGCAGGCCGACGCTCTATCCACTGAGCCAAACCGGTTTCGGCTTGAAATTTCTTTTGAGAGCCAAATTTTTTAAACTTAAACTATATAGGTAGGTACACTGTTATTAACTTAATTAGGGTACTCCTGAGGCTTAGGAAGAGCCACACTCAAGGGGCCAAAGAACCGCATGTGGCTCGTGAGCCGCAGTTTGCCGACCACGGGACTAGGAGAATAACATGTCAGGGGAGGAAAACCAAGAATTCTATTTTGGCCATGTGAACTTTGAGATGCTTATTAGGTACCAAAAGTAGATGGTGAGTAAGTAGTTGCATATATGTATTTGGACCTCATAGGAGAGGAAACTCATGAAATAAATATAAGGTATATCAGCACCAAGAAGGTATTTAAACCATGGGAACAAATTAGAACACCTGTAGGGAGACCATAGCTAGAGTGGGAAAATAGGGCTTATGACAACGAGTTAAACAAAGGCGATGAGGGTAGGAATGGGATTGATAAAGAATAGATACTGAGACAGGAATAAAATCTGCAACTGGAATCATGGATGTTAATAACAACAACAACAAAAGTATCACTATTGTATTGAGCCAAATGACATTCCCTGTCACAGAAATATCATATATCAACCTCATAGAAAGAAAGAATGGCCAGCTGTCAAATAATGCTGAGAGATCAAGAATGAGCCTAGAGAATATGGTGAGAATGAGCCTAGAGAATATGGTGACATGAAGGCTCTTGGTGACTTGGACAAGGGCAGTTGCAGTGGAATAGATGGGATAAAAGTGGAGTTTTCTTGAGATCAAAGAGAAAATTGTTAGTGAGAAATGAGTCAGTCAATTCCTTAGATAAAGAGGGACAGGGTTTAGAAGAATTTCTTTAAAGATAGAAAATGCTAGAAATGTTAGATTATTGTTCTACACTGGTGAGAATTACCCGGAAGAAAGGGACAGATTCATGGTACAGTGGAGAGAGGATAATTGAAGAAGCGCAGACTTTGAAACGGATGGACTCAGAGCACAGCAGTGGGTTAGGGCTTCTTGTAGGATCAGGAACACTTGTTCTATTGAGAATGAAAGGCAGAGAATTTGGGTAAACATACAGGTAGATTAATACCTTTAGAATAAGAAAATTTTCTTTTCCTTTTTATTGTAACTGTATACTATGTTTAAATGCCTATTATCTTTAATTCCTGGCATATGTTATTATATATTGCTATATATATAATTTATAAGGCAGTCATAATTTGGGCTTGGTATGGTATTCCTAACTGTCTTGAATTATTTTCTTTTCAGAAAACATACTTTCAGAGCTGCATTTCTATTTTAGTTACATTCACCTTGCCATGACCATCTTTTGTAGATAGAAAGGCGTTTATAATTTATTATATTTTGCATTTCAGAATTTTCATGTATCGCATCAGGAAGTTTCTGTCCAATGCTGAGTCTGGTTCATTTCTCAGTAAAGGGACTGCAGAAAGAAAAAATCAAAATTGTAAACTCTTTACCAAACCCAGAACTGCTATTGTCTCCAAAATTTATGTTGCCATTCAGTATTCATCTATTTCCTAAGTTTATTTATGAAGTGTACACACCACATGAAGGCAGAGACTTTGTCCACCTCTTCCATCAAAGTATTCCCAAAAGCACAGTGCCTGTCAAGGAATATAAACTCCATAAATATTTGAACAGCCCCGGCCTGACGGTGTGGCTTAGTTGGTTGGAGCATCACCATTAGAATCACAAGGTGGCGGCTGGTTCAATCCCTGGTCTGGGTGCTAATGGGAGGCAACTAATTGATGTATCCCTCACATCAGTGTTTCTCTGTCTCTCTTCCCCACCTCCTCCCTCCCTTCTTTCCTCTCTAAAGTCAATAAAAAGCATATCCTCTGGTGAGGAAAAAAAATGATTACTTGAACAAATCAATGAATGATTAAATTAGATTTGTCTTTCTTTTTAATATTTTTAAAAAATTCTGTTTTAGTAATTTGAAGTCATTTCCCACTCACTCCTCAAAGATGTAATAATATACAATCATCTTTCAGTATCCATGGGGATTGATTTCAGGACCTGAACAGATACCAAAATCCCTGGAAGCTGAAGTCCCATATATAAAATGCATGATATATGTATATAACCTAAGCACATCTTCTCATATACTTCAAATCATCTCTAGATTACTTATAATACTATATACAATGTAAATGCTATATAAATAGTTGTTATACTACATTCTCCTATTGTTTAGGAAATAATAATAAGAGAAATAGTTTGTACAT